>NW_010545660.1:0-2537 GCF_000687285.1 Phaethon lepturus
TGGGTCTACAGGCACCTGCCTTGCTTCACACCCACCCAGCCCAGCGTGGAACCAGAGGCTGCCGCCTTGACTTGCAAGTGGGAAGCGGGGGCCCCTGCGTGAGATCCAGCTCTTACAGATGCAGAGGTTGGGCTATCCCAAGCTGGATCAAGAGGTCCCTGGGACTCTGTCTTGGGGCTCCATTCAAACACCCCTTTGTGCCCGCTTGCGCTGCATATCCTAGAGAGACAGTAGCCTTCGTAAAAAGAGGTGACATCTGTTGCTGTGTGAGGCACATTGTCACTTCTTTGCTTAGCGTCCATACAAAGTGAAAAGTCCAGTATCTAAGTGACAAAAACACAAGTGGGCACACTGGGTTGGGTAAGAGCCTTTCTCTCATTAGGGGAGAAGGGAGGCATTTGTAGTCATATTTCACTGAGCGAGGCAGAACCAGCGACTGACTTAGGGTCATACAGGCTTGCAGGTAGAAACTGTTTTATGTATAAAAGGCCTCAATGCTGTCAGACTGGTAGAAAACTATCCTTTAGAAATATTCTATTGTGAAAGTTCAAAAAAGGGAAAAGAGACAGTCATATTCATAACTGAACGGCATGGTACGTATTCACTGAGCCTGCTACAAAACCTGAAACACCTGAGAACAACTGAGTCTGATCAGATTTCAAATTATTTCATGAAAACTTTATGTGCTCAAGAAATGAGCAAAACCATTCAGGATTCACACCCCTAAATACTCCTGAATATATCTTTCTAACCCTGGTCTCTGAAGTGAAATATACCTTTCTTTATGTTTGCTCTCAGATTCCTTCAGCTTTGTTTGCAAATGCTGCACTGTAATGTCTTTCTGCTGCAGAGGTGTCAAATACTGCTCTGGATTTTTTCGCTTAATGCTGTGATTGTCACCACAAGAAATGTATCTCCCTGCTCGCCTGAAAAGGAAAAAAACCCAAACCATCACTCCTACAGTTTTTCAGGCCTGTCAAAAAGAAGAACACCCCCATAGACTGATACAAAGCTTGACTCATTTAGGGCTCCTTTGCACAAGTCACTACCTCTGGCAAATCAAAGTACCTGGGGAAACAGCTGATTTGTGGCTGTAGTGCAAAGTTTACTACCCATTGTACTTGGTTTCAGTGCTGTTACACCAAACAAGACACTTTTAACTTTAAAATACCTAGCCATCCCCTCACCTGAAATGGATGGTGTGCCCAGGAGCAGGCAGACAGGCCACTGGCAAGGGCACCCCAGCTGCAGGCACAGCCAGCTGAGGTAGTGTATGGACTGAGTCCAGGTCCGCACGCGAGTTATGAAGTTGAGAAGCCCGAAACCTAGATTCATCCTATCTAGCTTTAGGTGTGTATCTGATATGCTTGGCTGTCAAGTTGCCTGAGGGGGGTGTGTGGAAACAGCAGCGGTGTGGTGGCAATTTCTTCTCTGAAACATGTGTCGCATGCTCTGGCAGGTGTCCATTTTCTTTCCTGGACAGGAAACTGCACAGGGAGGTGCCTAAGGCTGGGCAGGGTGAATTTTCACCCAAGCATATAATATTTTCTATTCTACCCCACCCAACTCTCCAAAGCAAAAGGACCATATGGTCCTTTCATAGTCATATGAAAGAAGCAGTAAACCCACATGAAAAGTGATGGCATGAAACCGCATGAAGGTGCCTGCCTTGGAGTGAAAACCAACTACGAAGGGCTTTGGCTACAAGTAGCCTTGAATTTTACAGTGCTGAAACAATAAAGCTTCTACATGGGATGGCACACCCTGTTGACTGTCAAGCCACCAAGAGGAGGAGTCACACCTATGCTGAGGAGCAAGATGACCTGCTCGGCAACCCAGAGAGCTGATGCCACATTACAGTGTGGAGAAGGTAAGTCAGCGCGCTGAACAGCAGGATGCTGAAATAAAGACTTGCCTCATCACTGGGCTGCTGCCCCTTCCTTTGCATGAGCCTGAGTTGCTGCTGCCTGGAGAGGCTGCATAATTATGGTGGAATTACTTAGCAGCTTGGCAAGCATAGAGCCCCCATGTTGTTGGGAATCTGAAAGGGTTGCCAAGGGAAGGTGAACACCAGCAAGAGCATTCTGTCCTGGCACCTGCCTTGTGGGAGCAGTCGCTGGACATTTCAGTTGAGGTGCTGGGCTAATTTGGACAGAGAGAGAGAGCGTGGCTACAGCTCAGCAGCTAGGGAAGCCGCAGTGTTGGTGGGGCTGAGAAAGTAATGCCAGGGTAGGTGAAGGGCAGCAAAAGCATTCCGTTCTGGCACATTCCATATCTGATGAAAAAGTGATTGGTTTCCCTTTGTAATCAAGGTTGCGTGAGGAGTGAGCGAGAGAGCGCAAGCTTTGGTGGCTTGGAAAGCATAGAGCCCTGGTGGTGTTCTGCACATGAAAGGGCTGCCAAGGGAAGGTGAACACTAGCAAGAGCAATCTCTTCTGGCACCATCCTTGTGGAATCAGAAGCTGGATGTTTCAGTTCTGGCGCTGGGGTCTTCGGAGAGCCGAGAGAGAGTGTTGCTATAGTTTAGTGGTTAGGCA
>NW_010545660.1:2947-3687 GCF_000687285.1 Phaethon lepturus
AAGCACAGAAACTGTGTGTTTCGTGTTTACACCTTCTAAAGCAGCCACAACAATTTTCCCCGAGGCATTGCTTGTATTTTTCCCTGCAATTGTATACTGATCAGCTTTGAGGAATCAGGGAATCCTCTTATGAGGGGAGTCATTCGTTCGGGGTCTACTGGCATCATCATCGGCTCCAATTTTCGATCATACATCATCTGCAAACAAGCTGCCTTCTGCACACTTTCAACCAGTTGATCGACAGTCCCTGTAATTGAGAGTGGATCGCCCTTCCCCAAGGGGTTCAAACCCCCCACCCAATAGGCTGCCCACTGAGTTAAAGACCAAGGGGCCCAGTGATTCCCATTAATTAAAAATAGTCCCAGTCCCCAATACCCTTCTGCCTCCTTTTCGCTCAGCAAAATCTGATCCCCCCTGACAACGATACTCTCCACACATGCTCTGTCTCTGACTCCCCAGGGGTTTGACCAAAATCCTTTTTTAACTTTGCCAACTCAGTGGTGGTATAGGGGACCTCCTTGGTTGTGACTTGGGGGGACTGATCCTGATCGTCATCGTAAATATACTCTGTTTTAACCAAGAGTCGCAGTGAGGGCGGTTCTAATTTCTCCACTCTTTCTCTCGTTGCCTGCAAGTCGTCAAAAGGGTAACCAGTTCCTGATCTTGGGGGTATGTCCTCGTGGGCAGTGCCCGCAAGGAGTTACTTCTTAAGAGCAGTCTGCAGATGTTTCACCTGGCCT
>NW_010545660.1:3707-3959 GCF_000687285.1 Phaethon lepturus
GTACAAACCCCCCCACCCAATAGGCTGCCTGCTGGGTTAAAGACCAAGGGGTGCGGTGATTGCCAGCAATTAAGAATAATCCCGGTCCCCAAGAGCCCTTCACCTCCTTTTCACTTTTTCACAAAATCTGATCCCCCCCAGACAATGATACTCTCTGCACATACTCCATTTCTGACTCCCCAGGAGTTCAACTGAAATCCTTTTTTAACTTTGCCAATTTGGTGGCAGTATAGGGGACCTCCTTGGTTGTGA
>NW_010545661.1:0-4400 GCF_000687285.1 Phaethon lepturus
GCAACCCACCATTTTCCCGTGTCACTTGGGAAAGGAAGAGGTGGAAGACTGAGGAATGAAGGAATCTGGGAAGAAGGTACTGGAGAAGGTTTTTGAGTTTTATCATTGGATCCCACCATCCTACTCTTATTTTTAATTTGCAACAAATTAATTCCCCACATCGAGTCTGTTTTGCCAGCAATGGTAACTGCTGAGAGATCTTTTTGTCTTTTTCTCAACCCATGAGCTTTTTCCTCTTGTTTTCTCCACCTGTCTTGTTGAGGAGAAGTAATAGGAGAGCAGCTGGGTGAGCACCTGGCAGCCGGACAAGGTTCACCCATCACATCAATAGAAAGTTTTTTATTTTATTAATATAAAAAAATTACTTTAAAAGATCCACATTAGAATAAAAATGATTTATTGTTCTATTTGCTTGTACTTGCTTTATTTGTCCTCATGAAAACAAAAATATCACGTTACTTTTTCAAAGGTGCTTTGTAATTAAACAGTTGTCATGGTTTGACCCCAGCCAGCAACTAAGCACTACGGAGCTGCTCGATCACTCCCCCCTGATTGGCTGGGGGAAGAGAATCATATGAGTAGAAGTAAGAAAACTCATGTTTTTAGATACAGGCAGTTTAATAGGTAAAGTAAAACCAGACAAGGAATTCACTCAATGCTTCCCGTAAGGCAGGCAGGTGTTCAGACACCTCCAGGAAAGCAGGCCTCCATCATGCACAATGGTTGCTTGGGAAGACAAATGCCATCCATCTGAATGCACCCCCCCTTCTTCCCCCAGCCTTATATGCTGAGCATGACATCATATGGTCTGGAATATACCTTTGGTCAGTTGGGGTCAACTGTCCCAGCTGTGTCTTCCCAGCTTCTTGTTCAGCCCCAGCCTAGTCACTGATGGGGTGGTATGAGAAGCAGAAAATGCCTTGACTGTGTAAGCACTGCTCAGCAACAACAAAAACACCTTTATATTATCAACACTGTTTTCAGCACAAATCCAAAACATAGTCCTTACTAGCTACTATGAAGAAAGTTCTGTCCCAACCAAAACCAGCACAACATTGCATAACTTCAAATGCAAGTGCTAATAAAGTCTTATTTTGAAAAGCCAGATTTAATTACTATAAGCTACCTGTAAAATTGTATAGCATTATTGGGTCAGTTACACAGACTATGGAAGTATGAGATAACATACCAATTTTTCAGTTCTTTAAAAAGAGCAAGTGTTGGAATTCTGCTCTATCAACTGTTTCTTTTACTATGTCTTCGTGATACAATTAATTCATCTGTAGAAGATTCAAACTGGAAAAAGGTCAAGGGCACCACAGGAAACACAAGGAAAAAACCATACACTGACAGGGCCGTGTATCAGCAAAGATGACTGACCAGTCTTTAATTAGTAACTTGTTTTTGACAGAAAATTTGTAATTTCAAATGTTGAGTTGTAAATCTTCCTTTCTAGAATCTATCCAGTTCCTTCACCTAGTTTAGTGTTCACTTTAAAACACTGCTAATATCATCACATTTTGTCACTCTCATAAAATACTATGAGCTCTCTACAGGTCTTTATGTTACCAAGCAATAAGGAATGCTATACAAAGAATTTTCATTGTCTATTATACATCTTTAATGAATCATTTAAATGTGAATTTGCATTTATGGTGTTAGAAATATGTTAGCTTAGTCTGTGCTCTGTATTTTATCTCTTTGCTCAGTATTTTATTGCTTGGTAGGCTAAAAAAGCTTGCAATTACTCTTTAATATTCTGCATTAAAGTAGAAAGTACTTAAGTTTTATTTTTGTGGAATGTTGCTTGGAACTTATACTGTTGGCATAATTTATACATATTTTATGTGGTATGTTTGGTATTTGTGTATATCACTACATTTTTCTACACATAAGTAAATGTTACATGTGTTCCCAACTATAGTTTTTTCATGGTTAAATTTGGACTTAGAATAACTACACAGAAACCAAAGGTAACATTTGGGAGACTATTTTGTTCCCCACTGTATGATGGTACAAACTGAAAAGAAGCTAAAGATTTCTAAATCTAGATTTAGAAATAAATCCAATTCATTAAAATTATTGGCAAGTTGCAGTGTGGCTCATAAGAAAGGCAAATTATTACCTCTGAGAGCTTGAATCCCGACTGAAATTTTACCTTTTAAAGGTAAAATTCTGTAGCTTCAATATGACACTACATTTCAGGACTTTTTCCTATCACAATATTTTAGTCTGTAAGCTGTTAAAAAACAGAAATGGTTTTAAAGAAAGAGCATTTTTCTGGTAGGAAATGAGGCAGTAGGCTGGAATTACATTTCAAAACTTCAGCTTGACATCTAAAATATAGAAGCTACTATAAAAATAATGGAGAAAGCAACTTTTGACTTTAGACAAAATTAGACAGAGTCCTTAGTGACTAGAATGAACCAGATGGAAACAGCTATCAGAAATTAGAAGTCTTTGTAGTTATTAGAGTGCATAAACACACTCTTGCTAGAGGCTTTAAGAGGCACAAACGATGTTTTGTTCATGATATTACCAAAGGACAGGAAATAAATGACAGCTTTCACAATTCTGAGTTTTTGAAGGGGGGGGCGGCGTGGACGGGCAGAAATCAAGACTTTGTCACATTGTAAACTTAATAATGGTTGCCCCAGTGGGTGAATGGAAAGAGCAAAGCTTCTGCAAGGTATTACATTCAGATGGAGGATTGTGATTAAAAGCAAAACACACCAGTGCATTTATAAAAGTTAGTATTAGTATGCTTGAAAATATAAGGCATAATAGGGTTAAGCTATCATATTTTTGACTCCTATGTGATTTTCCTAATTTACAACATTCACCCTTCCTTACCCTACAAAAGAAAACTCTACAGTGACATATTTTAAAGTGTACTAGCTGATTTTCAAGTTTTTATTAATGTTTTCTGTCCAAATCTTTCTGAAAGACATATTGCCCAGTAATTTTCAAAACTCTGAAATTTAATAAAATAAATAGTGTCATGAAATAAAACATCAGGGCAACAAAGGTGATTGAGGGATTGGAGCAGGTCATATGCTCCATAATAAGTGGTAATAATACAGTTAAAATTGTTACACACACAACTTCTACCCCTTTTCTTGGTGTTATGCTCATTCTTTCCTTCCTTACCTGGGTCCTAGGGTCAGAGGTTTGAACTCGTTGGGGACCAGTGTGTGAGGGTTGTTGTGACAAATTTTCCAGCTCTGTACTTCTTCATAAGGAGGAACATAATGTTGATGGCTTCTTCCAACTATTGACATTGATGGTTTCTTTTTCCACACTTCCTTCCCTGCTACCTCCTCCTAGGATGTTGAGCTTTACGATCTCATGGTCACTGTAGCCAATGCTGCCTCCAGCTTTCACATCTCTGACCAACTGGTTTATAAATATCAGGTCCAGCAGAGCACCTTTCCTTGATTTCTTGTTTACCTGTGCCAGGAAGTTATCATCAGTGCACACAAGAAGTCTCCTACATTGCTTGAGTCCTGTGGTACTGCCCTTCCAGCAGATATCAGGGTGGTTAAAGCTCCCCATGAGGATCACAGCCTGTGAGCAGGAGGCTTCTTTTCAGTTCTTTGAAGAAGGCCTCATCTCAGAAGGCCTCTGCCTGAGACTTGCAGAGTTGCATCCTCTTTCTGAAGCTCGCTCTGGGCCCCAAAGTCCAACTGCAAAGAGACACTTACTCCAGCAGTGCCTGTGAACTGTGCCCTGGAGCATATGATCACCATATCAAAGATTTTATCTGTTGGATAGAGAAAATTTACTAGCCCACCTGCCCTCCCTCCTCCTCACACTCACCTGCATAAGCTGCTGTGCTCCAGACCTGGCTCTTACACAGGCCACTCCCCAGCATGAGCTAAAAGGGTGCTTGACCCTCCCTAATCACGGGTCAACTAGAACAAAGGCTGCAGGCACACTTTGATCAAGGACAGCTGAGAAAATTAGTTAGAAACTGCTAGAGCTACCCTTACCTTATCCTTACTTGGAATTGTAGAATCATTCAGGTGTTTAAGATCATTGAATCCAGCTGTTAACCTAATACTGATAAATCTACCACTAACCCATGGCCCTAAGCATCACATCTAAATGTTTTTTAAATACCTCCAGGGATGGTGACTCAACTACTTCCCTGGGCAGCCCGTTCCAATGCTTGACAACCCTTCTGGTGAAGAAATATTTCCTAATATCTGATCTAAACCTCCCCTGGTGCAACTTGAGGCCGTTTCCTCTTGTCCTATTGCTTGTTACTTGGGAAAAGAGACCAACACCCACCTCACTACAACCTCCTTTCAGGGAGTGGTAGTGAGTGATAAGGTCTCCCCTCAGCCTCCTTTTTTCCAGACTGAACAACCCCAGTTCCCTCAGCCACTCTTCAGCAG
>NW_010545661.1:4426-6327 GCF_000687285.1 Phaethon lepturus
CAGCAGGAGAAGCAGCAGGACCCCTCAGGTTCTTCCAAGGGTTCATAGGAGTTCCCAGGTTCCATAAAAAGTACCCAGAAGCTCAAAATTATCTCCAGAAGATCCCAGAGTCTGCTGTGCAAACTGATGCATCAGCTGGCTGTTGCTATCATCTGTTCTGTGACCAAAGCAGGCACTGTCAGGGGACCAAAGCTTGGGACAAATATAAGGAGTGTGGCACACTGACTCTGTAAGACATCCTGTACACCACTTCCAGTATTGAAAGCATTATCTATCGTCTCTAGTAGAGATTAAAAATATATATTTTTCCTATGTATGGTGAGGGAACATTCATACTTCTATGAAAAAACAATATAAAAGCCTGAAACTTATTAGTACTTTGAAGGATGTAGATCTGTCCTGCCTTTTTCACAAGATGGAGAGAAAGACCACAAATGGAAAAGGAAATAATTCTCTTTTATAGGAAAATACTTACTAAAAACATCAGCATGAGAAAAACAGGTAGTCCTACTGCAAGTTTTTGTGGGACAATTTGCTGAGAAATGCTTCTTTAGTTTGTATACTGTAAAGATCAGCAGGCAAAAGGATCACAATCCTTCCAAACAGTTAAGACATGACAGCATTCTCAACAAACTTCAATGTACATATAAGCACCTTGATACACCTTGATACATGCAATTATGGTAATAGCAGCTGTAAGGATGTTCAACCATAGCTTTTGATGCAGAAAGCTGAAATATTTGAGTGGCAAGATGAGTGACTTCCCTAAAAGGAGCTATGGTACAACTGTTGTTCCACAGATGGTCTCCCTGTTGTACAGGATATGCTGGTGTGCAAACCCCAATTATTGTCTGTAATTTATTTAACCAAAATACAATGAGGCATTCTTAGGACACTCTTTTTATTTCAGATATGACATTGTAGAGGGGTAATAATATAAAACACATTTAAATAATGCCATATAAAATTGTGCGATTTAATATACTAAATGTAAGAAAGCGTCCATTAGCTGAAATTGGATGGAGCCTGATAGTATTTTAATTTCCCTGTTTTCAATCTTACAAAACTCAAAATAGTTTCGTTTCAAAAACATAGTGAAATCAGAAAATCAGAAAAACAAGCCTTTGGGTAGGACAACAGCAAAAAGGATAATTGCTTAATTTTTTTTTTTCAAATTCATTTAGTGTCTTTAATGATTCTAAGAAAGAAAAAGATCAAAAGAAATACTACACTTTAATTGGTTCTAATCTGTTTATATACCTACAGGTTGTGTTGTGGTAACAGACATGTCCATGCATTAGCAGCATTTCCTAGGAAGTCTAATTTAGAAGTTTCATTCCATCAACGATACCATGCAACATCTAAACAGCAGGTGGGTACAAGCCAAAGAAATACACCCAGGAATACCTTGGCCTCAGTGTTAGGAGAAAAGACTTAAATTACAGAACATTTACAACATTTTTCAAAACTAGGTCTCCATTTAGATTTGCACTGTACTAGAAATCGGCATTTTGAACATAGCAAGTTTAACGTGCTTTTTTTTAGTAGTACCATCAGAACAGTATCAAAGAAACATTAAGATTTGCTAAATATTCATAATTAGGATGTCTAACCAAACTTATGGCAGCCTTCAAAGTGTTGCTATTCTCTGTCCCTCCCAAATATATTTTCTCTACAATAACTCAATATCTGCAAACAGAGTGGGCAGAGTGTGGCACATCAGCCCAGGGCGTGGTGTGGCAGTTTGCATGGCAGCTTGCGCAGAAGGGCACGCAGGGAGGGCTTAGTGGCACCACCAGCTCAAGAGGTGCATTGAATTGCTGGTCATCGCCCTCTCAGGAGGAGCTTAGCTGTGGTATCTACCTGGCACAAAGCCATGTCCTCTGCACTCACCAGAATGG
>NW_010545662.1:0-29341 GCF_000687285.1 Phaethon lepturus
TATTATTATTATTATTATTAAATTTTGTGCTTTTGTAAGGAAATATTAATTCTGTTGCTCAATATTTATAGTTTATGAAAGGAAAAAATGTAATTCAAAAGAACCGATCTCGTCATCATAAAAAAAATGTTTAAAGAATATGATCTGATAGAAGAGGAAAAAATAGCTTGTTTTTTATATAAACTTGATAAGAACTTTCTTTGATGAGAGTAAATACAGGTCCTTTTCCCCTACCAAACACTATTCAGGCATTGCAAAATCTCAGAGAGGCAGTTACGTTTAAAGAGATATTTTCTCGAGACAGACAGGATGGGTGACTATGAATGATAACTACAAAAGTTAAATGCACAATAGAGGCTAGAGAGCAGACTATTAATATTAAAATATAGACAGATCATTTGTTCAGCACAATTGTCCAGTGTCTTGGAAAAATGTCTTCAATGTCATGCAGGAAATGAAATCAGTTTGCAACAAAGGGTGCACTTCAAAAAAAAAGAGAATATTTGGCTGAAGGTGACAGTGTAAGATCACCAGTTATTTAAATGAATAAAACACTTAGTAGTAGCAGAATTTAAAATGACAGCCTTTGTACTGAAAACAGAAACTTTCAGACTTGTTCTATGAACATATCAGCTCTGATATCTTTATACCCAGTTTTAGTCCAAACAAGTCATTGTGACTTACTTTAAATCTTCCTGTTATTACTGCCTAGTTTAAAAGCTTGAACAGCTTGTAAAATAGTCAAATAAAAATTACACAACCTGTGAATTAAATTGCATCTCTTATAGCAGTTTTTCTTTACAGAAAGATTGATAGTAGTGGAAAATACTATGACCAAAACACTTTAGACTAAAATTTCTATATACAGTCTTGGAGTTTTTTTTCACAACTTTGTAAAAACTAATATTCCTATGTCACACCTGCCAGTTAAAAAAATATAACAGGAACTTCCCGACCTCTCTGTCCAGATCAAGAGAATTTTTTTTTTTATTAATCTTTGCTTGTGGCAGGTACTCTCTTGCTCAATATGAAGACCTTATGTTGTGAATGCTTCAGCATTTCTCATTTCTTTAAATGAGAAGGCAAGCAGTATCTTCTATAGTTTTCCTCTCTAATAAGATAGGCCGATGCATGAACCAGACATGGTCATAATTTTTGCACATGTAATGTGTGTATAAAGTAATTATATCTGTGACCTCTCAGTATTTTTTGAAGCCATGAGGTTTTATTATTATTACTACATTGAAGATAATACTCTTTACCATAAACAAGAGAAACAATGCTTTTTTAATTATTATTAATTATGTGTATAGTATTTGTTGGCTACTTTTCTTCATACGATTTCAAATTATAAACACTCCTTCAAACATTTTTATCTTTTTTACATCTGCTTAAAAATTGAGACTGCCTAAATGTTTTGGCAATGAAGTCTAAATACTAAAGATTAATTTTGACACTGCATACCTTAAAAGACTTAGAAGATAGCTGAATACTGTGCGCTCTGTTCATCAGGCTTACGTTCATTACAATGTCTCTTCCTTTTTTGGGTGAAGAACACTCACTCAGGCCAAGTGAGACAAAGCAAATTCCCAATTTAGAAACATGAAATATCCCCTGGACAACTGAAGTGTTTTTGTTACTTACTGAAAAGGAGATTGAATTCACTACAGAGAGCTTCACTCTTGCGCAGATTTACGCACGGCAGAAAGCCTTGTTACGAAACGGTTAGCGTTCCAAAGGCTTTGTTGTGGCCCAGGCTGTCTGTATCTGCAGGCAGAGTACACACAGGGTGATCACACCAGCAGCTACATATCCATTTGCTTGTGGAAATAATCAGAAAGTGTTGGAGAATGCTTACATGAATATATCCATGGCCGGTCTGCAAATCACTCAAAGCTGCCATTTCAGCAAGCACCACATATGGTGCATTTTCAGCTGAGACGAACTTGTGCATTGAGTGCAACCTAATTACTAACAAAAATATAAGGATATGAACAATCTAACAATATTGAGATTGATCTGGATTAGAAGTAACAGAAATGTTTCCCAAGTGAAGTTCACAGAAGGAGGTACGACTAGAAATGGGGACATATATCACACAATATAACCTGCCATAAGGGATGGAATCAGGGCCATGGTTTCTGCCTCTTTCTCTTTTGCTGCAGTATTAAAAATCTATCCTAGAAAAAACAACAACAGACTAGGGCAAAATATTATCCTAGAGTTTTCTGTCGATATGTTGCAACTATCCCTGTATATGAAGATTATACTGGATGGTCTGGGACATTTGGTCTCTTTACTACGTGTCTGGCTGACTAGTTATGGTGTAGCTGAAAGTACCCCTGTAATCAAGTGACCATCATATCTTCACCTCTTCCAGTGCAGACTTGTAGGATTCACCTATTCTTAGATCAGGTTCTGGTTACCTAACTTCATCAGCTGTGTTTTGCCCCTGAGACACCTCCTTTCCTGCTTTTGTGGATAGAGATGGATTTTAACTGCGTGAGTGGGATCTGTGGTCTTCTCAAAGTCTTGGTCCCCTGCTTGTCCACACTGGCTTACCAGATACAGCACATCACTGCTCTTGTGCGCATGTACTTACGTTTCCTTCTATTGGAAAACCTGGGCTTGTGAGATGATGTGATATTCAGGTTTTGCCCCAGTTTCAGTAACAGTGTCACAAATGTGCCCTCAGGTATGGAAAGGTCTCCCAGGTTCTCCAGTTCAGGTATATGTATGATGTATGCCAAATAAAAGCATTGCTTAATTTTAACAGCAGAAAGAAGGTCTAGTGTAGAAGAAAGATGTTAAAAAATAGCTGGACAAATATCTACTACGTTGAAAGCTGTAGTAGATAGCAATGTTTAACCAGGCAGGTCTCCGCAGGAAGCTCTGTGCGCCCTTGTATGATTGCTTGAACAGCCTTGTGCTGCTTTCTTAACAAGCCTGAGCACCTCTGTTTTCTCAGGCCATAGGCTTTCTGAATATGCTGCTGTCTAGTAGCTATACACAGGTGAATGAATCTGCTTCAGGTACACCATGCCATATGAAGACCGTGGATGTATCCATGTTGTTCAGAGAAAGCTTCCTTTACAGTGGATTGGCTGATCCACACAGTGCATGAATCACAGCTTTCTCTCAACCTTGCAATTCTTTCGTCCAGAGTGTCAAAAATAATGTAAAGTCTGTGTTGCAACCCAGCAGAACAACATGTCATGAAACTAAGGGCAGGTGCTGAATGTCGTGCGTGGGGTATGGTATGAAATCATGTAAAAGGGATTGAGGATGGAAAGGCTGCTGGATGTCTGTATGTAGGGCAGAGGAATCACCTTGTATACCAGCTCAGGAGTGCCTATGGACTGAAGACCCAGAGTGAACTATCAGCTGATGACAACTAGTTCTCATCTTAGAGGGAGCTCCAAAGAAACTCTAGGAGTAGACTAACACTTCTATGCAATGGACAATCAGGGAACTCAGAGAGACCTGCTGAGATAAGTTTTTGATTGCATAGAAATATAAAACAATGAGTCCATAGTCTGCTTACCAGTGGCTCTCCAGTTGTCCTGTAATGATCCCTGTTCAAGGATCCCTTATCCTGAAGTATTGTTTCCTTTCTTTTTTTTTTTCAGTAACACCATTCATTCAACCTACATAACCCCATCATAAAAATTCCCATAACAAGATTGCACCAGTATTTGTAAATTGTTACAGTTCCATGTCTGTCACTTGATTGAAATCTGATACATTCACCTTAACCTCTTACAAGTATTTTTGAAAACGTAGAAGTGACATGCTGCCAAATTGCTAAGCACATCTGATGTGATGGAAAGGATGATTGGGTTAGGAGGAAAAAAATTCCTAAGAGTGAATTATCTGGGCCTGTTTCAGGGAGTTCTGGAACACTGTTATCTAAAACAGAGACTCTTTCTTTGTTGGAAAAAACACAGTTACACTGCTGTTTCAGTAAGTCATTCCCTTGAAAAAAAAAACCTGAACATGAGTAATATACATCAAACTGTGTTTCAACTAACTGCATCTTAGACCATAACCCAAATGTTCCATTCCTCACACTGGTATTTTCAGACCAGTCACTTCTGCAGCTTTGTGTGGGTGATAGTCATAACTGCAGATCTTCCTTTTTCCTGGATACTGTAAAGACCAAGAGCTATAACCTGTCCATTTACTGTAGAGCAGATGACAGACTTAGGCATCTACTTCAGTTCCTAAGTCCAAGAGGAGAGTAATATAGATCCAAATCACCCATCCTTCAGGACCTCCCACCCACAGCTCCCTTTGCTGTAGTTCGTAAGTGCTAGGAGCAAGACTATCTGATATATAAATCCACTGACACCATGTGTTTAAAAGTTTTATTCAGATTCAGACTCAGAGCTCCTCCTCTTTAGGTAATATAATAAATTAAGATTGGAGAGACATTACAAAAAGAGAAGAAAAAGACTATGATGTAATCCTGCCTCCACTAAAATTAACGACAAAACTCCCGCTGATGTTTGCAGGGGTAGGATGTCTCCTCCCAGATAATATCCACCTACTCTCTCTAATCAAACAGCTGGTAAAATCTTTGTCCCAGCTATACTTTTTACATCTCCGAAATTAAGTTTATGAAGGGACCTATTCTGGTACTGTGTGGGTCAGTTAATGAATGCCCTTCAGCCCTGACGAAGGGCTTGTGTACCTGAAAGCTTGTCTGTTACTTGCAGCTATAGCCATTGCCCAAAGAAAAATCTCTTGCTTTCCTGTAGATTGTTGAAAATTACAAAGAGAATAAAAAAGCAATAATGATATCGTAACAGGAAACCTAAATAATTAAATTACAGAAGTAAGGGTTTACCACATTGAATAGTGCAGAGAAACGAACACAGGGGAATCTCTGCTGTGTACTAGGCAGGTGGTTAGTTAACCTGATCATGAAGTTGTTCTGTGACCTGAGAGTACTTCTAAGGTGCTGGGCTTGTCTATGTCATGTCATTACCCTCATGTTCAGGTGAGCCTGGGTCATACAGGGATTTCCTCCCCAAGCTGTGGTTTCCTTGATGGGGATGTGGTGACCAAGGTGGGGAGTAGAGCCAGGTCAGCTTCTGATAGAGCCTCATCACACATGAATTAACAAAAGAGCACTGAGGAACAGAAGACATACAAAAAGTCTTTATCTTCAACATTTGTTACTCCTTACACAGTAATTTCCCACTGCAAAAATATTTTTAATAACATTCACACAGAAGCCACAAAGAGTCAAAGAGTTAGATCATAATCTCAAAATCAGATTAGATGGCAGTGTGTCAGCAATACTGGAAGGTGTCATATATGTCACCAACTAAGCCCTGTCATGATCCTTGTTGACCTGGAATTTTGGATAGGGAGAAAATGAAAGATCCAAAAGAGCTGTTTAGCACTGGGTCTAGGATCTTAGTGCTGAAGGTGTCATTGTCAGCATAGCACATTTTAACAATTAAAAAAGGATCTACCATTGAACTATCCTTGAGCAGAAGGAGAAGAGTCCATGATTAATGGCTTGGTTAGGTTCTTTAGCATCTCTAAGCCACAGGTACATAGGTAGCATTTGACTCTGGTTGTTTATTTAAAATTTAGAGGAGGTTTTTTTCACTTAGTTCTTCAGAGTGGCTGGTTTCTAATGACTCCTAAGCTTATTTGAATCATACTATAGAACTGTGCTGCAAATTTTGACATTTGCAGTTGAGTAAGTACACAGCTAGAAAATACACAAAACTATCCACATGGTAAATTCATGGTGACTGTGTACATGGTCTGTATGTATAGATGAGGCAGATGCAATCTAAAGATTCTCAGTAAACAAACTGCAGATGCATATACTTTGCACATATGGCTTATTGTCTCCCTATGATCAGCTAATACAGCCTGATTTTCTCTTGTTATTTCAGTCAGCTGTGCTCCTACTCACAGACAATTCTGTCTGCGAAACCAGAAGCCTAGGGGCTTTCTGAACATTGAATCTCAGCGTCTGGATGCCAAGAGCCAAATGACTTTAAATGGTTTTCTGCTGCCTGATTCTTGGGGGCAGCCCTGGTATCCTGGCTGCCAGGGGATGAAGACTTTTAGACTAGTAAGATTTTCAATTATGTAACTGAAAAGATCGTTGAATTTTATAGTCATCTGCTGCCACACTTGCACTGAACATAACTCTACTTGATTCATGAGGAGTCCCAACAATTACATGAAATAGTTTCTCATTGCACTGATGTTTAAAAAATGCATTTGATTTTGGGACAAGGAGGGAAATACATCAGGGCATTTCCAGTTCTTAAGAAATTTTTCACAAATGCAACTAAGTCTTTAAAGTATTCTTTTGAACTTTAGTTGACCTTGCTGGAATAGGGGGTTTGGACCAGATGACCTCCAGAGGTGCCTTCCGACATTAAACATTTTGTGATTCTGTGATTCCATAAACCACATATCTTGAGCTATTATGGCATCATTAAGAAGGCAAAAAAAAAAAAAAAGGCAGACCTATGAGGCCATCCACAAACTAAATCAAAGTCAATAGTTTGTTCAACACCAAAGTAGATCTCCAATCATACAAATGTTTCAGGAAAGTATGAGCACATTCATTACTGTCACATTAACAGGGATGTTCATCCTTGTTATAGCTAAAACATCTGTCTTTTCTGCTGAAGGAGTACTTGATGGAATATGTCTGCCTAGGCTGATGGCAGCTAAACCAGAAAGGGGAGCAAAATATGGGAAAGTGGCTACGAAGAGGGTGTGAAAGAATATCTGTGGGAAGGTACCACTCGTCTGGGCAAAGCATTATGGACTGTAACAGTGGGGAATAATCCAGCCTTGGCAAGGAGATGATAACATGATCTAATAAGACTTTCCCATCTGTGATGTCTCTGATCTGCAGCTGGAGAAATAATAAATACATAATTATTGTACAGCTGTTTTGTTCCAGACTCGCTTCTGTTTGGATTGTGGCATGACATCTCCTTGGCTTGTGTTTTCAGAGTCCTTGCTGAGGACTGGAGGTGGAGGAGAGTACACATTCAGGTTATCGTCCCAGTAAAGTTAGGGCATATTTGGGACACACATGAAGATCCAGTATCTCGGAAAAGCTCCTGGGGTTTCTGCGGACTTGTACAGGAGGTGTGTGCCTTGCAGTGGTCACATGCACTTCTGCCAAGGTCTTGGCACTACAGAATAAACCTTTCCAAACACAATCTCATCCATACCCAATTTCATATGAAAATGAAAAAGAAAAAAATAGAGCAATATATATCTTATTTTAAAAGGCTCTTTGCCAGGATTCCTCTTTAAAAAAGGTACTTACTGTATTTCCTGTCTCTGACCATCTGGGATCCAGAAATGAATTATCCTTCTGCCCTCCCTGGAAAGAACAGTCTTTCCCAATTAAATCATAGCTGCTTTTTTCTAGAGATGGAACAAGGGGGCTCAGCAGTCTCACTCATCACTCCATCTATATCTTCCACTGTCATATAAGCACTTTGTAATCAAGGTCTTCATAAAAGACAGGAACAAGTCCTGCTAAGTCCTCCAGACAAATGGATCAAGGTGTCTGTATGATTGATCTGTACTTGCCATTGAGAACTATGGTGTCCGGTTTTGTTATACATCATGGTGACAGACTGACAGTGACAGGCAGGCACCTGAGCTCTGGGGGATTGCAGGGACATTGACAACCTTAAGAGGTTTCTTAGACCTCATTTGCAGTACAGTCAACAACCTGAAGAGCCTGGTATAAACTGCAAATCATGCTTCAAGTCACTCCTGTCTATGCCCCTGAAAATGTCCCCGTCTCTTGTCAGTAGTTTTCGCACTGATGTATTTTTCTCAATTAATATACATACTGTTTTAATCCTGTTTAGCATCACATTCACATCACATGGCTTCAATGTGGCCCTGACTCAGGCCACATGTTCCATTGTGGGAAATGCAGCTGTTGAAAAAACTATTAAATATTTTGCTGAGAAAAAAAAATAAAAGATAATTGGACTAGCAATTACAGGGATAAACACCTGTGATTCAACCCAGACATGATTAAAACAACCCTAAAAAGTATCAGTAGGAGCTATAATGAAATGAATGATTATAAAACAGGCATGCAGTAAGCAGCACTCCTCATAGCTTAAACATCCGAAACACCATGACCAGCAGCATCTTTCATTTCATAGTGGTGTACCCCAGGCGTCAGTACTGGGCCCAATATTGTTTAACATCTACATTAATGTCTTGGGCAGTGGGACGGAGTGTAGCCACAGCAAGTTTGCAGAGACTACAAAACCAGGCAGAGTGATTGATATGCCAAATGGCTGTTCTGCCATTCAGAAGACAGGATGGAGAAATTGGCTGACAGGAATCTCATGAAGTTCAACAAAGGCAAAAGACAAGTCGTGCCCCTGGGGAGGAATAATCCCAGGCACCAGTACAGGCTGTGGGCTAACTGGCTGGAAGGCAGCTCTGCAGAGGAGGACATCGGGTCTTCCCGTGTCCCACATGGGTCAGCACATCGACCATGGGTCAGCAATATGCCTCATGGAAAAGTGGACCAACAGCCTCGCAGGCTGCATTAGAAAAAGCACTGTCAGCGTGTTAAGGGATCCTTCCTCTTTACTCAGTACCGGTTATGCCACACCTGGAGTTTTAGGCTCCCCAGCACAAGAGAGAAAAGGAGATACTGGAGTACAGCAAATTGCCACTAAGGTGATGAAGGTGCTGGAACATCTGTCACATGAGGAGAGGCTGAGATTATTGGGATTGTTCAGCCTGGAGAAGAGAAGGCTCAGCGGGATCTCAACAAAGTTCATAAATATCTGAAGTGGTGTAACAAAGATGGAATCAGGCTCCACCTCTCAGAGGTTAGGAATGATAGATCAAGAGACAATGGGCAAAAAACTGAAATACAAGAAACACAATTTAAACATAAGAAAACACTTTTTTATTGTGAAGATGGTCAATCACTGGCAGAGATTGTCCAGAGAGAGATTGTGGAGTCTCCATCTTTTACGATACTCAACACTTAACTGGACATAAGTTCAAGCAACTTGCTCTAGCTGCACTTGCTTAGGCACGGGGGTTGAATTAGATATCTCCAGCTTCAACCATTCTGTGATTCTGTGATGCCCAGGGGGAGTGTAAAGATTATAATTTTTCTGCAAATAACCTAAACAATGTGGTTTGTAGATAAAAGTGATCACCTCTCACACAAGTGATTCTCACACATTTGTTACTGGAGATGAGTTAATTATTGGAAATTAAAAAGAATGACGGCAAGGCAGTTGATAAAAGGATGTCTGAAACTACTAATTTTTTCTTTTTAGTTTTTTTTTTACCCCCATACATTTGAATATGCCAGACCTATACAAATATTACAGCACTTAATTTACACTGGCTCAGATGAAAGTACAGTATATAAAAAGAGGGAATTCCAACTACCTTAGTCCATAGCTACATCTGTACTATAAATAGTATATGGAAACAAGACAAAACACTGGACACAATACTCTGCTGATAGAGCACTCCATAACATGGTTTTGGCCCACACCAGCTTGCACTTTTTGAGCCAATCCCATGCATTAATCTCTGAATAACAGATTCCAGGAAATGTTCCAACAGACGACATAGGCAAGGCTGCACAGATTTTGCTTTCTCTCTTCCTCCAGCCCTTCCCCAACAGGCTTTGCACTCTCAGTTAACTCCTGTACACTTTACCACAGTGCATACAATGCAAAACTTCTGTGTCATGTTAAAACAGCATCATTAAAAGCACCATGTTATTTCACACACTCTAAAGCAGGGAGAGGAAAAAAAAAAGGCATTGTCCCCAGCCCCTGCCAAGAAAATTAAACCACAGGGGCACCAGCTGGTAAAAGAAGCTGAGGACAAAGGGCTGTGCAGTGTGGATGCAAACTGCCTGTGCCACTGGATCTAAATACATGAGAAAAGTCTCTAGTTCTGTTTTTAATTAGCAGTATAGATATGGAAATTAAACTCAAGAGTCAAGAAATCTGAGCAGGCAAGAGATGCATCAGATCAGAAAGTGAAGCAAGAATGCAAAACCCAACACATGAGGATGGGTGAACTTTATGATCTGAAGTGTAAGTGCTGACGCCATTCCTCTGAGTTGCATGTTCCATCACAGAGGTTACTTCTGTTTGACAAAGAAGAAAACCATAAAGAAAGCTTGAGCTCTGTGGTATTTAAAAGATGCCAGTAAAGCAGCAAGAAAAGAAGCATTTTAATCTAGTATGACATTAGGAATAAATTACCGTGGTTGTAAAGGAGACTGAAAAGTACTGCTATCTTTCAATCAATAATGTGCTGAGCTCCTAATGATATGGTGTCATCCTGATCTTTTACTAATTACTTGTACCTCAGGGAATTACTCTCCTCCTCATGTAGAATCTGTAGCTAATATTTTCTCTTCTGTGCTGTCAGCTAAACACAAAACTAACATAATCACTGAATTTTTAATTAGTGTTGGTTTAAAAAAAGTAATATACTGATGCAAAAATTTTTGTGTATGTCAAAAATAGATTATTGCTATACTGAAAAAACAACCTTTCGCAAATGTTGGCAAGCTTTTATACTTTCATACTTGCATTTTCTTTAAATGCTATAAAAACATATATTTGGAGAAAGGTGACACAAAGGAGAAGATGAGCTTTTGAAATCTTCATGCTTGTGGTTTATGCAGAAGTGGGGGCAAACCTTACTTTAATAATTGAACATGAAGCCCTGTGCCATCATAAATATCAAAAAGACTTTCTACGTCACATGTGGTCCAATTACAAAAAGGAAGCCCTATGCATCTCATGCTATCACAGGGATTTCTGCAGCTCAGTACTCAAAGAAATCAGGTCTTCTTTTATTTGAGCTGTGCCTGTACTTTGATACCCCTACTCAGGCCCTCCAACTGGGATTGGTATTTAGCAATTCTGAACTTCAGGCAGCAAAAGAATGAATCACAATATATTGTGATATATAATATATATAATTATCTCTCAGCACTGCTGCCTCCCCAGATTATCTTACTTAAAATACTTTGTGAACAAAAGGTGGAATTAATTAATTCAGTGTTGTTATTCTAGGTCTTTTGACAGATTGATGACATGAAAAGAGATACTAGGTTTACATTGAAGATGGTGACTTGCATAGCACGTTTTCTTTTGTCAAAATAATAATGATAAAAAAAATCCTTTCTGATATTATTTAAGATTGCACACCATTGTCTTTATAAAGGAGTCAAACTATCCATTTTATTTTACCTGGTAGCTTTTTACAGTTATTTCTGCAAAAGAAAGAATATTGCATGTAAAAAACTTGATTTGCAGATTTAAAACTCATTGAACATTATTCATCCAACAGAGACCTGCTACAATGTAAGGGTGGTCCATGTTGGATCTTGCCATCTTAGCACCCCTTTTTATGCAATGGATGTTCAGTCTAGGTTACAATCCCTCTACACTGGAGCAGATGCTTACTTTCGCTCACATGAACCTAAATTGCTAAATTCTATTGTCTGTGCTGGGGCTGCTATTGACACTGGAAGGAAATGCTGCCAATTACCTCAGATGTAGAAACATACCTTGTGGACACTCCATGTTATGTGAGAGGAACCTAATCTCCATTCGTAGTCAGCACAGATGATGGATTTTATTTTTAAAATACATTACCATTTCTTTCCTAAGAAGCAGAGATGCACCTTGGCCTTCCTGGAGCAGCAACTCTGCTCAGCTCCTCCACTTGTCTAAGGAGAGCGATGAGCACCTACAGCTGGGGGAAAGGAAGTACAATAAGGTCTTATCCAGTCTCTACCCTTTTTAAGGCAGAAAGGTTATTTCAGGTTTCATCTGGATAAAACACTGAAAACAGGGAACTAAGGAGAGGAATAGAGACAGAAGAAGGCCAACTGTCCCAGAATAGGTCACAGGACTGGTATTATACACACCATTTATACTAGTGAATAAGCAAGATGAAGGCCTGCTTCTCGACTGTGGGGGAAAGTGGCACTTTATGGCTCTCCGTGGGGCTCAGTACTCCACCCTGCTTAAATCAAGATGGCCTTGTCTTCTGATTCCTATTGGGAACAATACTTTCAGATAGATACCATGGATCACCAAATGTCAGTGCTCCAAGCTTGCTTCCCCTCTCTGTTCAGCTTGCTCGCATAGACACAACCGTAAGTATCAGCCTGGCACTCTCCCCTTCCCATGCAGGAGCATTGCATACATTGAGCTTTCTGACACCATAGGATCATCTCCCTTCTCCAGTTTACATAGATGAACATATTTCTCACTTCAAGTGGCATGTAGAGGCACCTAATGTTTATCTGGCATCCACTGGCAAAGAACACAAGGAAAGAGAAGCCTGCCTGGTGACAACATGTCCAGCTAAAGGATACAATCTGCTGCCAAGCACACCAGGACAGGCCATCTGCACGTTGTCCGTGGAGCACCCAGATGGATCAGAGGCAGAAGATCGGGAGATGTCACCTCTACCAATTGTCCTATTAATATAGCTCCTCTCATAAAACCACAAAAAGTACCACCATCAGAGTAACAAGATGTCAATTTTTTTATAGCATTTTGATGTCAAATTTAGCTAGTGATGAGGAAACCAGAGAAGTGTGATCTGGAAAATGGTGAAATGAACTGGAACTCAGAAGAGAGGGTTTAATTTTTTCTGTGACTAAGTGTCTCCATCTGCAAAACTGAGACAACGATGTTGATTTTTTTTGTAAGATGCTTAGGGATCTGTTGACTAAAAAAGTAACTACTTTATTTCTATTTTCCAAGCACTAGAACAGCTACTTTAATTCCTATTTAATAATCCTATTTCTTACTAAAAATTATCTCAAACCATATGTACTAAAATGGAAAGGATACCTTTGATTTTTTACTTATTTGTTTCCAGGTTTATTAGATTATTAGACAAATGGATTTTTGAGCGTTTTAACAAATGTTATGTCTAATAATAAACATTGTTTGGCAAGTAGTAGAAACTTTAAAGGAATAACTTTTTGTCACTTGATCAATACCTGTTGTTAACCACTCTGAGAGAGTAAGAGAAGAATGTTATGGCAACTATACAGTTTTGTTATAAGCAGTGTTTTATTTTGTCCCCTCATATAGTTAATGTATAACCTGAAAACATTCTGTTTAGTATTTTCCTAAAAACCTGCTGCATTGTTTAGCTGTATAGCTAATTTCAAACACCTCCACTTTATACAAATGGCACTTAATTGAAACACAAAGTCTATGAAATAATGAAAACTATATTTCTTTACAAAATGTCAGTTTAATATTTCTAAAAGTAATATTTTTGAAAATTCTTTGTGGTAAAAAAAAGGAAAGCCAACAATGAACGTGCATAGATGAATTAGGCATCTAAAATGCACTACTGAATAAAGCTACTCAATTTTTCATGTAGAAGAATCACAGACGGCATTTTTCTACTCCCTTTAAAAAAAAAAAAAAATCACTGACATTTTTCAATTTTGTAACAATTTTTTTATATTTCTTGGAGGCTGAATTAAATTAAGGGAGAGTTTTGTTCTGACTGGCTTTTTACAAATATCACATGTGCCTTTCATAGAACCATAGAATGGTTTGGATTGGAAGAGATCTTAAAGATCATCTAGTTCCAACCCTCCTGCCATGGGCAGGGACACTTTCCACTAGACCAGGTTGCTCAAAGCCTCATCCAACCTGCCCTTGAACACTTCCAGGGATGGGACAACCACAACTTCTCTGGGCAACCTGTGCCACTGTCTCACCACCTAGATAGTGAAGAATTTCTTCCTCATATCTAATCTGAATTACCCTCTTTCAATGCAAATCCATTACCCCTTGTTCTATCACAATAAGTCTTTGTAAAAAGTCCCTCTCCAGCTTTCTCAGAAGCCCCCTCTAAGTACTGGAAGGATGCAATAAGGTCTCCCCGGAGCCTTCTCGTCTCCAGCATGAACAATCCCACCTCTCTCAGCCTGTCCTCACAGGAGAGGTGCTCCATCCTGTTGGTCATTTTTGTGGCTCTCCTCTGGACCCACTGCAACAGATCCATGTCCAGTGCTGGACACAGGACTCCAGGTGGGGTCTCACCAGAGTGGAGACCTGGGGCAGAATCACCTCCCTCGACCTGCTGGCCATGCTTCTTTTGATGCAGCCCAGGATACAGTTGGCCTTCTGGGTTGCAAGCACACGTTGCTGGCTCATGTCCAGATTTTCGTCAACCAGTACACCCCCTTCTCAACAAGGTTGCTCTCAAACCCTTCATTCCCCAGCCTGTATTGATACCAGGTGCAGGACCCTGCACTTGGCCTTGTTGAACCCCATGAGCTGTCCAGGTCCCTCTGAATGGCATCCCATCCCTCAGGTGTGGGTCAATGGCACCACTCGATGTCATCTGCAAACTTGCTGAGGGTGTACTCAATCCCACTAGCTATGTCACTGATGAAGATATTAAACTGGTTCCAGTACAGACCCCTGAGGGACACCACTCATCACCTATCTCCACCTGAACATTGAGCCATTGACCACTACCATCTGGATGTGACTATCCAATCAATTCCTCATCCACCCAACAGTTCACCCATCAAATCCATATCTCTTCAATATAGAGAGAAAGAAGTTGTGGGGGACTGCGTCAAAAACCTTACAGAAGTCCAAATTAATGACATTGGTAGCTCTTCCCTTGTTCACTGATGATGGTCCGGCACTGGCAGGTACAAATTATTTAGTTTTTATTACTTTTTTTATTAGTTATATTAGTTTTTCATACAGGATGCCAAGGGGAGAACATAAAGTATTTTGAGAATTCCACCACCAACACAAGTGGGCATTACCCAAGAAATTATAAGGAAACACCAAAGAAAAGAGTTAGGTCTCTATTATTTAATAAGTGTTCTGACTTGTTAGTATGCTAATCTCTTGTTTAATCACATTACATTAGTTTAATTTACTATAAAGTCAGGGGAAATAGATAACAGGATGAGGAGTTATAGTCACAAAAGTTCTCCAAGTCTGCTCTTTGGTAAAAGACTGCCCATGCAGAGACAAATATTAGTAACTATATGATAAGCAATTAAAAGAACATGTTATTTTCTTTCTACATTGGGTTGTGGAAGGATTCTTGTTCAGATAAACAGAAAAAGCCACTCCATCAAAAGAGATGTCAATTCACAGTACAGCTGGGCAGACACCTTCTGTGGTCAAGGAAGGACTCAGAAGGATGGAGTGTATCAGTGAAATAAGTGTTCATGGAGTGCACTTTACATATTGTTATTTCACCTGGATTATATTAATGAAGGGTGCAGTACAGAAGGGTATTTTAGTGACTACCAGAGGCTTTAGAATGTTATCAAAGCAGAAAATATGTTACAAATTTAGTCCTACTTGAAAAATTTAAAATGTCCTACCACAGGATAGGTTTTAATCCTTTTTCTTTTCTCCTCCTGCTTCCCCTCCAGCTCCTGTATTTGGGAGAGGAGAGCGTGGACACATTCCTCCCCTAACATAATTACTGTCCTTTAAATCTTACTTGCCTGACAGCTCATAGTACCAAATCAGTGGAGAAAGCAGATTAAAGTTAATGATTTAATGACAGTCAATGGCCCCAGGGCAAGGTGACAGCTTCAGTTCCCCCTCTAGGCAGTTGTAAGAGTTCTCATTCCCACCTGAAAGCTATCAAGCTCTTACCAGGGTTAGAAGCTGTCCTTCCACCAAAGGGCTATGATAGTAGATACTGAGGTCACCTCACTTCTGTAGCCCTGTAAGGCTACAGAGCCTATCAATCCAATGCTCAGACAGCTTTATGATTCAGGGATTAGTGCTTGTGGTATGTGATTATGGAATTAGGGAAGATTTTAACTGTATTTAAGGAGAGGGATGCAGTTTAAATGCATTAACATGTGCTAGGTGAGAAAGGGAAGCATCGGTTTGCTTCTGTGAAAGCATATATTCAATTAAAAACTACACTAAAAGCTTAAGAATATTTAGAATTTGCTTTACTATTCAAAAAATATTTATAAATGAAAGCAAGCACAATTCAGCCAAATTCTTTATTGAGTATTTGTTTCAAAACAGAAGTATAAAAGCACATTAGATAACTCCTCTGAAACTTTGGTCTGCAGAATTAAGGCACTCTGAACACATTTTTGCTGTTCCATGAGTAAACGTTTTCCAACTTTTGTTAATAAAGGCAAACAACTTTTATGAGTGCAAAACTAGAGTTATAAAATTGACATAATTTAAAAACAACTCCACATTAGTACCAGACATCAGCAAAGCATGTTTTGATACAAAAGCTTTCAGACCTAGCCTTATTTTTGTAAAACCTTTTTCCATGCTGAGTTAACTGTTTGCATGCATTTTATTTATCCCTTTTATAATCCATTTTAATAATCAAAAGACATATTTAGGGAAAAGTGGGAAAACACTTAAGAATCTCGGTATATGTATGGGTATAGGATTCCTTTAATGGGAATGATTTTTCTTATAAATAAAGTCAACATGATCTCAAATACATTTCAAGAAGCTCATAATGTTTGCTTTTTTTATTTTTAAGAGCTTCCATTAGCCATGTTACTAGAAGGAATTTGTATATGTAATGTAGAACAAAACAAAACAAAAAGATACATTTAATATAAGGCATATTTGTTTCTTTAGAAAAGATAACGTTACTGGTGTCATTATGACATTAAACACATGATGAATTTTGATGTATAAAAAACATATAATACTACTGAACCAAAAGTGCTATGTTAACCATCTCATATTTCCTTAGATTACTCTAAAAGTCACCTGAAGTGATATTTTTCTAGAAGTGATCTAATTTCATTTATATTTCTTATTTAGTGGAAATAATAATAATAAAAAAATACACTCTGTATTGTTCCCTGCTCTTTTTGAATCCAATCCTGCAAACACTTACTAGCCAGCGTGAGAAGGAATCCTAGTTCTGCAGAAGTTGATGGCCCCCAGAAGTTCCAGGATCCCACCCTGCATAGTGCATACTATCAAGAGCAGTTAAAGCACCTCCAATGGTCTACTCCTACTGTACTAGCAGTGAGTATCTGCAGCTTCACATCTTTTTGCAGATTCATGGTTCAGTTTACAATATGTTATCAAAACAACGTCGTTTTCTAATGTTCTCGGGGTTTTTTTTAAAAAACAGTTTCTCTTCCTCCTAAAGACCATGCTGTTCATTTGTAATTCTGTGGATTTTATCTTGGAAAGCTTTTAGGGATAAGCTAGTCTTGTCCTCCTTCTTGCTGTTCCCCCTGGGAAAAATGGAAAAAGAACCACAATTCTTACCTTTAATTATATATAATATAGTTACACTATATACTGTATTTGCTTGTGAAACAGACATGTGAAGAGGAAAGATGAAACCTGATGTTGAATCTTCCACTTTTGTGCTGGCAGCTAGGAAATTATGAAATGATCTCACAGCTTCTTAATTGATCAAAATAATGTAGAATCAGTGAGTTACAAATCCCATGGTGGGAATCCCACTGTGTAATTTTCAGTGTTAGACTCCAGAGTCAAATATCACTTCAATGGCTTTATTCTAATCTGAAACACTGTTTGACCAAAGCACATAATCTAAGTTGTTTTCAGCTAGAAATATATATTACAAAAATGAAAATAAATATCTAGAAACCCAGCAATTAACAATACCAAGTTTTGTTAAAATTTCTATTTTAAAAGCATAAATGCAACTCTTATTTTCAAACTCTGTTTTCTTAGGGGTATTTTTTTCCCTCTTGACTTTTAACATAACTGAGAAAAATATTTGGTACGCGTTAAAATGTTTAAATATATGTTTTCTTTTTACCTTGTGTCCTCCTGGTTGGTTGTACTTTCCGTACAGGTGCTTCTAGAAAACAGAAATAATGCAGTCAGAAGTTATTTGTAAGAGCCTTTGGATTAAAACTCAGAAATGTCGGAAACCCATTGCTGACTTCCGAAGTTTGTTCTTTAAGGTTTTCAGTAAATTAAGAATTTTGTCCCATTATCACGTTGACCTGAAACATGAAACACCTGAAACAGGAATGCTTTTAATACAATTCACACATTTCCATCATGTGCAGTCATCCATTAAATCTTACCAACATTTCAAAAGTATTTTTATATTTTAACAGTATGAATTAATCTATTATTCACACTGATCTCCTACAGATGGTTACATGATGTAGGCAGGTGCCAGGACGTTTTGCCCATGCTCTTCATTCAGCAAACACCACTTGACACAGTCAGCAACATACAAGCTCAGATTAATGCACAGCCCCAGTCTCAGTTTCAGATTTTGGCAGAGGATGTCCAGGTCTGCTGTATAGACATTACTTCAGGAATTATTTGTAAATTATATGCTTGAAACTCAACCATCACAGGATGTTGGCCACATTTTCAGCTCTTTTTGGGGCTTGATGTGTAACTGCATTGTGAGTCCACAGTATGATTCCACATTTAGAGTTCAGTTAATTTTCTCAGAGACTTCTGTTTTAAAGGTGAGAGGTAGAACCAGGATTGTTGAATAGGTACCACCCTCATTTGCAGATACATCTCTTTTCCAAAATACTGACTCAGTGAAACTATGGAAACTTTTTCTTCTTTCTCATCAAACCTTGAGACATTTTTTTAAACTAAATGTTTTCTCATTGGGAGGAAAACCATTTCACAAACATAAGAGATAATTCTTCTCTCACTGTCACAGAAATGTTACTGCAGTAGTTTTTCTTCTTTGCAACGATGAAGTACTTGCATCTTCACTTAACCAGCTGCAGCCAGTTGTCTTTTCATCCTGAGGTACAGGGTATATAAATGCAGAGCCCTGAGATACAGGCTTCACCTCATTACAGCTGAGGCTAAGCACTGGGTGTCTGCACCAATGTGATAGAAAATTTCAAGATCTGCACTGCCCTGACAAGGACAGAACACGGTCCATCCAAAGCATGCTTTTCATACTTACATGCTGTCCATACCATTATGCTTTCAGGTAAACCTCATGGTTGAAGATCACACCTGTCTGTCATTTTCAGGCAATCATTGACTTCCCTGCATGTCTGGTGCTACTCAACATTGAAGTTATACAAACACTATGGTTTACCTTCAGTATTTAGCATAGAGTTAAAAATTTAAAAAGTAGAAACATATTTATTTAACTTTATTCTGCACAAGTCATAATATTTTTTTCATATGAATTTAGTTCAAAGGCCAACAGAATGACTTATTCTGCATTATTAGAATTGGAGAAGGACTTACATACAAATACAAAAGAAACTCTAGGCAAGTTACTTCTTAAATTTGAATGAAGATCATTAAAAAAATGATTGTTAAACTTGAAGAAAAATTTCTGGTATAAAGTCAGGCTGAATTGTATTTGGCTCCTTTAAGAGATTCATTTTGGATCTCGACACCATTCAGCTTTTTCAAACCAAAGAGCTTCCCTCATTTAACAACAGGATAAGAGTAGAGAAATTCCAAGACTCTGTGAGATATTTACTTAACCCCATAGGTTATATTCCCTCCACCCTGCCCCCCCTTCACCAAGCTGAGAACCCCTCACATCAACAGATCACATTAACACTGACAAGAAAAAACTCAACTTAAAAACAACTCACGTGGTCTTCTTCTGGATGTGCTGCTTAGAGAAAAGGCAATTCTTATGGCACGTGTTCCTTCAAATGTTTTTCCTAAGCTTTGTGGTTAGACATTTCCTCTTGTCTACTATGCTTGCCAAATCTTTTAGTTACTTCTAACCACAAGGTAAGCCTCAACATTTTTCTCTGCAACATCAGTGAAAGAATTCTTTTCCAAAACAATTATCAAACTCTTCTTGCTAAAATACTTGCTTCAGACCTAAGTCATTTTTGTTAATAGATACTAAAACCTCACCTGGAATGATCACTTCAGACAAAGCAGGTCTTAGTGATACTGGATTTTTAGACAAACTAACCTTCCAGATGGACTTTCTTGATTTCTCTCTCGATAATCTGTGGCTCTCCCTCAATTACTTTAGTAACCTTGGTGTACTCAGTTCCAGCTACGATAAGCATCAAAAACAAAGGAGTTAAATCTGGCATAGCATTTTCCCATATGCAAGGAGCCTTCAGTGGAAATCATTGTGGGTGTAGGTGTATGCAGGCCACCATGTTATTCATGCTATAAGGTCCTGCTGTTCTCCTTGGCCCTGCCACAGGTGATTACTTCTCTAGGGCTGAGAGTCATTCATTGCAGTTTTGTTTCAGCAAAGACTGCCAATTGTAATAAGCAGTGCTGGATATTGTATGAGTAGAATTACAGCCCATATGAAATCATTCTTTTACTTTAGACAGTGGTAATTCATTCATTTGTGACTTGTGACTTAAATGCTTAGGAAATTTTCAATAAAACACAAGTGATTTGATGTAGACAAGAGGGCCATAAAACATTACCACCATTATCACCAAAAGCCATAAAGCAGCATGTGTATCTGCTTTTATTGGATAAACATATGGTAAGGTATTATCATGGCAGCCAAGGGCAGCTGACTGGATAAATCAAGGAAAAGACAGAGAAAAATCAAATTAAAACAAGAGACAAGTCTGCCTGTTTGGTCCATTCTGTAAAGCAGGATGTTTATGCAGACTAACATATAATAGCAAGGAAAAATAGCAAGAATTCAAGAGACAATAATGTCTTTTCAAAATTTACTACGAAGAAACTATTTATCTCTTTTCCGTACACCTGTAGGATCACTGTAGGATGTATCTCTACAGATTATGTCTATTTAATTGTATACTTCTGTAACTGAAGATGAATACAATTACAATTGTAATTGTTAGATTCTGGCATCAGACCTGTCATCAGAATTTTCAACAATTCTGCAGATGAAGTTTGATTCTCCTCTTTCTTGCCTGGTTGAAACCAATAGAACATAGTCCAGTATATGGAAGAATTTTCTTGCTATAATTTCTTTCACTTTCAACTTTCCTTTTAAATATTCAACGCTGAAATAGGCATCTCCAGAGAGCAACTCTTTTCACATAGCTGGGACACTTAAGATAGGATAAGATGAAAAACCCTCTGGAAGTTCCTATTTCTTGCCAATGATTATAGGCAAATCCTGGCTTAGAGATGTAAAACTACGATTCAGATATTTAAAACAGATGAAAGATATACAGTGAACAGTATTCATAGCCATATCTTGGCTTTTCCTTAAGACTAGCTGTATTATGAACTAGCATGGTTATGTTTTGAGGAAAGCTGTTCAGCCATTCAGCCATTCAGCCATCATGAAATTTTTTATTTAACTGAAGTTTAAGTCACATCCACAGAATAGTGCTTTTGAAGGGCTACAAAATTTATTTCAGTGGACACACACATGGCTGTGAGCTTCTTCACTGGTATTCAGGTTTGTAATTTACTAAAAAGTGAACATAAAATTAAGTGGATTCTGTTAATTTATGCCAAGAGAAACATCCATACATATTTTTGAGCTTCTGACTCAGATTTACACTAATATTTACTAAAAACACAACACTTGAATTCTCTTTTTTTATTCCCCATTGCTATTATAGAAAGTTTTTCTAATCTACATTAAGCAGAGAACATTCCAAATTCACAGATAAAAATTAATTTCATAAGCACAAGTTCTTTCACTAGTTTTTTACAGCTACTGGTTATGTGTTGCCAAAACTGTTAGAATTAAGAGAGCAAGGAGGAAAGAAAATCATTCCTTGGAATGCTATATTTGAAGGGAATTAAAGTTAATGCCTTGATATCCATCACCTGTAAGCATTGAAAGAAGGATGCTAAACATGCCTTTAATTATTAACAACTTGAGGGCAATGAATATTCATTTCTGAAGAACTGATAAGTAAGATTAATTTGGCCTATTACAACACTTTCCACTTCATAAGTGCTTTTCACAGATTTAAATTTGCTGAAAAAAAGACTTGATAGCTAGTGGAATAAATCTTCATTGCTCCCCCGAGTTTTAATTAGATAACTTTTTAAAGACTGAAAAAACGCCAATTTTTTTTTTCCATGATCAATATAACAAAAAATTGATTAATCAAACTTTGGTACTTATTTCCATTTCACAGACATCTGGCATTTCATATATGGCGTTCTAGTTTTTTCCCCATTAAAATTACAATTCTGCTAGGTCAGTCTTTAAAATGTTGAGATCAACGTATCTGAGAGGGGTTTCAGTTATCATAACCTGTTGCAAAAAGGTTAGTTATAATACGCTGAATTACCTCCCTGCAGAAGTCTTTTGATTTCTTCATCTTCAAGTAAATGACCATCACCTTCAATAAATTTGGTCACCTTGGTAACCTCTGATAGGATACAGGTTATAGCAAAAAATTGATTTACAGAAAACAGCTGAATTTCTTTTAATACCATATTGCTGAATTAATCAGCATGTCATAGCATTTTGCTGAATTACGTAACTCATCTGTTATGATATTAAATTCCATGTAAACACTGCAAACACCATATTGCATGACAAACATAACATACTATATATTAGACCCAGGCAGCCTCAACTCTGGAGCTGACTGAAATGTGAAGATCAGAGACTCAAACCAGAACGTTAAATTTGGGCATTTCTCAGTTTCTGAAGTTTAATCACTGGATATGATTTTGCAGTATGAACACCTTTGCTGAAAACATGGAATATCCATTCAGTAATTACTTAAGCAATATAATTTTAATTATTTTTTTTCAAGGAAGGAAAGAAAACAAAAATACTAACCTTCTTCAAGCAATTTCTTTAACTTTTCTTCATTGTCTGGACCACCTGCTGTAATTCTGGTATATTTTATTTCAGGACCTGGAAAAAAAGATGTGTTAGACAGTGACTTTAATCAGATATAACAGGATTGCCTTGTAAGGTATTTTGTCCTGTTTAACCCTAGGATGGTTCTGTCTTTAACTTGATTTAACCAGCTTTTATATCATTTTATCTTTCACTGTGTCCCAAATTAAACTGAAAGAGGATTACAAATAGTATTTAGAGCTATTCTGCAAAGTACTTAGACAAGTTTTGAGGATTCTAAAAGAAATATCTGTGTAGTAGGTCAAATACAACTGAAATTGGTCAAAGAGTTCAAAAGTTACTGTGGAAGAAGATCAAGGCACGCAGATGCACATTAATTTTATCTTATATTGGCTGAATACAAATGTCTACCTTGTGGAGGTCAGATCACTCTAGGCCCCTCCTTACACAGAAACAGAGAAGTTATTTTTCTGAAATGATTGTCAGGGGAGCCTCGGATGACATGCAAAAGTAGGTCTACCTTTGGTCAAGTGAAACCTACCTGGAGATAAACAACCCAAAAGTTTACAAAAGGAAAAAAGGTCTTCTTTCTAAAGCAGCCAGACTAAAAAAATGCAATAAAAGCAGTCTCATCCTGAAATGGTAGCAAAAAACTTGTAAAAGCAGACACTTCACAAATACATAAAAAATCAAAAAAAAAGAAAAAAAGACAAGTTTTCGTTGTTTTGCATGCTGTTAAAATATTGATGCCGTTTCTGTATATGTGTGTGTAGCACACACAGACAGAATTTGAGCCATACATAGGCAGTGGGAAGCATTAGGGAAAATTAAACTCTCCATGAAATACAGTTTACGCATTAGGACAGAACTTCAGATGTGTTACTTTTGTATGTAATGGTGAACTCCACTAAGTATGAATAGCTCAACATAATTTACCTTGAATAATTCTTTCTTCTGTTACTTTTTTCTCTGTCACTTCCACAGGTCGCCCATCAATGATTTTGGTGTATGTTTTAATAATTGGTTCTACAAGGATTTTTAAATTGAAGACATTAATCAAGCGATGAACAGTGTGACAAGTTCTGTTTTTGAGATGTTGAAACTTACTGAAGCACATAAGGAAAAAAAATAGCATATTTTACAAAAACTAAAAATAAAATCATTGAGGTTGGAAAAGACCTCTAAGATCATGAAGTCCAACCAATATTCAGAGGAAACCAGGAACTAAGTTTCCTCCAAACTGAAGATGGCCATATGCTCTTTTTCCTTTAAAAGCACCCTAGGTGTGAACTTCTCAATGCCTCTAGCAAAGCAGAAGGCAAAATTTACCTCTCTGCTTCATAAAATTGCCTTTCTATCACAGAATCACGTACTGCATTTTTGACTGCAGGACTACAACCATCAAATAATTCTTAACTGAGACAGATGTTATGTCAGCATGCAAAGCATTTCTAACACTGTCTTGACTGTAGCTATGGGATACAACTAGGCAAAAAAAAAAATTTTTTTTGAAATGCATTAGAAGTGAGAATGAAATAATGCAACAAAATTACAGCACTTCCAAAAGGTCTTGTTAAAAACAGAACAGTGGTCTAACAAATCACATGAATCACCTACATAAAGTAGAAACTTACTGAGAATAGGAAATGTTTCAAATTTTTACTAATACAAATTGAGTTGCTGAAAGCATACCAACCTCCATGAATCACTTTAGTTATTGTCTCCCCTTCCCTGACTATTTTGAACTCAGGTTCCCCTTCAATTAATTTAGTGAGCTGTGTGATAGATGGGTCTGTGATATAGGAAAAAGACAACACATTACAAATAGTCATAAAAATATTTATGGTATTCCATGGGGCTGAGATGAAGCTAGTATTACCCCCCCTCCTAAATAAACCAGATGATTGTAATGAAGGATTTTTTAAATCTGAGAAGCCATTTGCAGCAATACTGTACAATCTTGCACTTTCTCCTATGCTATGTTAAATTTAGATCCTATTGCACACTTATTATTTCCAATTTTTTTTTTTTACTTTCATGTATCTGATGTTTTTAACATTTGTTGACAAGTCTCAAGCAAAAACCAGATCCTCAGCAACTGAAAGGAAGTCGTCTTCTATATATATTGGCAAGAAACATACTCTGTTGCATAACTAGAATCTTATACCTATCGCTCGGCTAGTGATCAGCATGAAAACTATTTATTGTGTGAAAGCTTAGGAAAGAACTAGAGAGAGAAATATTTGTCATGTTATTTCCTACTAACTGTACAGATACCAAAAAAGAAACTAGGTCTTTTAATGAGAATTCCCTTATGGGTTTTTTTGTTTGTTTACTGTTTTTTTTTAATTTGTTCTATTGGGGTTTTTTTACTTGGCACTGTTTTTTAAGCTACCAAGACTTGGATAGTAGTCATGCAGCTTAAAGAAAAAAAATAAACAAACTGCAGAGATCAACTGGAACAGCTGTAAGGATATTTGTCAATATTAATGGCTATCATTCTTTGAGTTGCATGGGAGTTGTCACCTTGATTTCAATGGCCGGAACAAACCTTTTAATCTTGTACAATCCCTGTAGACTACACTGATCCAAATATGTCTCTGACAGGCCAGAGCAGCAGAAACTAAATAAATTAGGAACATACCATTGATGCAGTCAATTAACAGGAATAACATGGTTCTTCTGTAACAAGTGTTACAGCAACATCTTCTACTGAAGTTGTTGTAACACACATTTCCCTTATTTCCTGTTCAGAATTAGAAACTTAACGCAGTCCATCTCTATCACTTTCCTTAAAACTCCCTTAAAAATTTTTCTTTTTCTGAATTTAAGTAGAAGTTGATATTGCATAGACTTATTTTTTTAAATTACTGATTTCCATGTAAAAATAACTTTTAAATTTTATTATTTTATAAGAAAATATTTTAATAAATGTATTTATTTATAAAATTAACTTCAATACTACAAACAGTACGATTCAGGTTAACTAATGTCCTTTAATGACAACAAGTCCAAGCATACATCTTTGTTCACTTTTGCAGCAGGAGATGATTGTATAAGTTAGACTTTAGGGATAAATAATTAATTTATTTACTGCAGATGAGATTATATGATAGAATCATAATGATGTTTAGTTATTATAGAGCTCTATTCACCTACTCTGAGTTTTAAATAGCTGAACAACCCAGTGGTTTTTCTTTTATTTTCTAACAAATCTGGCTGAAAAACATTCATAAATATTGTAAACAATCATAGAATCATTAAGGTCGGAAAAGACCTCTAAGATCATCAAGTCCAACCATCAACCCAACACCACCATGCCCACTAAACCATGTCCCAAAGTGCCACATCTACACGTTTTTTGAACACTTCCAGGGATGGTGACTCTACCACTTCCCAGGCAGCCTGTTCCAATGCCTGACCACTCTCAGTAAAGAAATTTTTCCTAATATCCAATCTAAACCTCCCTTGGCACAACCTGAGGCCATTTCCGCTCATCCTATCGCTGGTTACTTGGGAGAAGAGGCCAACACCCTCGTTGCCACAACCGCCTTTCAGGTAGTTGTAGAGAGCGATAAGGTCTCCCCTCAGCCTCCTCTTCTCCAGACTGAACAACCCAAGTTCCCTCAGCTGCTCCTCACAAGACTTGTGCTCCAGACCCCTCACCAGCTTCGTTGCCCTTCTCTGGACACGCTCCAGCACCTCAGCATCCTTCTTGTAGTGAGGGGCCCAAAACTGAACACAGGATTCAAGGTGCGGCCTCACCAGTGCTGAGTACAGGGGCACAGTCGCTTCCCTAAGATTACAAGATTCATTCACTTGCTTCTGTTCTAAATTTAGAGGTATTTTTGCATGTTGAGAATCCATTAAATACCAACATACATTGATACACATGAAGAATGTTAATGAAAAAATGGCAAAGGTATATTTATGAATGTTTATAAGTCTTTTTTCTTTTTTCAGATTTCTAAATTACTGTACCTTCTTACATGATTGATACAGCAGATGTATGCAAAACAAAAGTTAAAGCCATAGTTCACTATACTGCATAGTCTATCATCAATAATTTGAACATATAATCCATTAATATTTGGATCGCAATCAAATCTAACTGTAGATCCCTTTAACTTGCTTATGTATGGACAATGGAAGCACAACTCCAGTAGAAAACACTGAGAAAGGAAAGAGCAGACATCAGCCTCTAAACTTGGGGGGTGGTGTGGGTTTTTTTTTTACTGAAATCTCCTTTCCACCATGATCTGTAGAACTTCCCAGCATATGTTGCAAAAATTAACATCCAACTTTGCCAGCTTTTTTCTACAGGCAGTTCTGGGCTTACGTGGTTTTGATGGCAGCTGCTGCTCACTACTGTTACTATAAGCAAGCTCATAAGGGCCAGAATTGGCTTTATTGGGACTATTTCTGAATCATCAGCAGAAAGGCTGTGTTGGCCAGCGAACATTCCCTGGAGTGTGTCCCAAAACAGAAACACTGTACTGTCAAATGGAAAGGAGTAACTCTTCAATACTCACTAACTTAAAAAGTAATTTTTCTCTCTGGTGAATAACACTTAGTTGTACTTTTGACTGTAAAAGTGCTCAGACGTTTATTTCTTTTCTTTAAAAGAAGGTTTTGTTTCAATTAACTTTTAACTTCTAAACATCATGTAAATCATTTAAAATATATGTGCTGTCTCTGGATTTAACATAGAAGAAGAGGTACTTTCAGAGAGTGATTCACCTTCATCATAGATAGTTTTCTAAAATATCTTGGGTGAATTACCATGTGGAATTATTTATCCATTTGTGTTGCTCTGTGGATCTGATTTAATGATGGAGACTAGGCAACAAAGACCAGCATATATACTAGATGGTGTTTAATCCTAGGTGGGATGAAGCACAGAAAAACTGTTGAAAACGCAAGCTCATGTCACTCTTGCTGGGATGAAGTCCTCCCAGAAACAATGATTAAACATTCTGGATAAAATTTTTACAAGACATTTTTAACTGCCTTTCTCCTCAGTTGATCTCCTCCAGACTCTCTTTGAGGATTTTTATTTCAGTGGGAAACTGGAACTCATTAGCAGTGTACCTGCTCTAGTGAAACCCATGGGTGTTTTAGTTAAGTTATGAATCACAAGTATTTTGACAGTCCCCCAGCCCCACTTTTTGTTCACTTCAGTCTCACCCCGATCTTTAGGTCATGCTTTTACCTTGAGAAATTGAAAAACAAAGTTCGCCTAACCATTCTTTCCAGGCATCTAACAGATATTGGTATTTAGAACTGATTGAAAACTATAGAAAAATGAACTGATTTTTTTTTCTTCAAAGTATAAGAAACAAATCTACTTAACTTTAAAAAAAAACCCTGTTTTAATTAAAAAAAATATTTTTATTGAAAGTTTAGTAGTATTTGGGGCACTTAAATGCTTTGAAAAAAGAGTATTTAAAAATATTTTTTAAATGACTGTAGAAAAAGGAGAAAATCCATTTTGGGAGAACAACTGTGGGAAATCTTTTTATACAAAAATATTTCAGCCAGTTCTAATTGCAATATTTGTATCTTTGCTTTTCCAGCAAAGTGCTGAATGTCCTGGGTTTCTTATGTACAAAATGCATCCTGTTAAAGAAATATATATATTCTGTGTATATATATGAACATATACAGAAATATATATACTAAGGGCCTCATTTACCTTCCTTTCTGATGATGGGCTGGACGTTGCTTTCAATTATGTTAATTTCTGAAAGTATAGAAAATGGAATAAAAGCACATTCCATTCTTACAGTTTCTTTATAGCAATGATCAGTTAGATTTGGTCTGGATGTAAAGATGTAGATAAAATCACAGATATTAACGGATGCAAAAGTATCTCAAAAGGATCTAGAGAATGGATCTCAGTTTTAGTTACTAAATGGTGGTGTATACAAGTCACTCGCAGACAGAGTCTGCTGGCATGCTACTTGCCTTTGTGTCTTATGAAACCCACTCATCATGAAAACCATGATAACGTAAGGTACATAACAATAATGGCTCATACAATTCCCTGCCTAAAGATTTGCACAATTCCCTGAAATATCTTACATTTAAATCTTTGCCTTTACATTAGGGGGCTGACCTGGTGAACAGAGGAAGCCCTCTGACATTCAGAACTATTCTTACACTTGATAGAACGTCATGGAGACCATGACTGTGGAGTCCTTCAGAGATCAAGTTGTCCCTCTACAACTAAGACAGACTCAAGTATTCCTAGAACATCTCTGACATTGTTATTTGATTTGTATCCATTTCTAGAATCCTTCACTGGTAGAGGTCCCAGCCTTCCCATTCCCACATTCAACTAAATCAACAGTTACAACTTTCTTAATGTTTGACATTGACCTCCCTTGCTTCAGTTCACAGGCATTGCTTGTCTGGCTAATCTCACTATCCGTGGAAGGTAGACTCACAGAGCATCTCAAGTTGGAATGAATCCATAGGATCACTGAGTCCAGTACTACTTAAAATTAAACCATATGACTAAGAGCATCATCAAGATGCTCCTTGAACTCTGACAGGC
>NW_010545663.1:0-34041 GCF_000687285.1 Phaethon lepturus
AGCTGCCGGCTGGGGCTAAACCACGACACTATGCATACACCAATAAATATTTGATGTGAGGTGTTCCTGGTATGACACTCACCAAACCACTCTCAGGAGTGTGGCAACTGATGGTGGAAAAGTCTCACTTCAAAGATGACTGGCATCACAGAATCCAAAGTCAGCCAGGTGTCCCTGGCAAGGGTCCTGTTTGTCTGGGAGATCTCATGCATGGAAGGTCTTTCAGACAAGCTCAGGTTAGGTAAGTAGCAAGTTACTTTCAGTGTAGATATGTAAGTAGGCATGGGGCAACAGTTTCCAGAATAGTTGTTGCTGACTTCGGATTTCCTGGAAGGCCAGTTTGTTGTCACAGTTTCTTTGTCCTGCACCTGTCAAGGTTTCTTTGTCCTGCTAACTACTCCCCTTCAAAGCAGGTTTTGGCGAAGCTTATCAGGGATGACTGAGGGCTCCTGACTGAGGAGATATCCTGTTTTGTCAGTATGTTTAGCTGGCTGCCTTTCAGTACCTCAGTTTTTCCCCTATTGTTTTTCACTAGATTCCATGCCCCAATAAGCAATGTGCTCAAACTCTCCTTAACCTTCCTTTATCCACCCATGCACTTGCATGCACTTGACTTCTGTTGCTATTTGTCTGCCTTTCTAGTTTCAACTTTGTAAGCTTTGACTCCATCCCTACATGTGCTGGCAACATCTGTGTATTCCTCTGAAGTGGTCTGTCCCTGCTCCAGCCTTCTGTGAACTTCCTTTTTGTGTTTAAGGACAGTCAAGTGCAATGTGTTCAACCATGCTGGCCTTCTGCCATGCTTGCTCAACTTTCTGTATATAGCAACTGGCTGTTTTGTGCTCTGAGAAGGCTGTCCTTGATTAGCTAGATAATTCTGGGCCCCTTTGCCCTCTAGAACAGTTTTCTGTGGGATCCTGCCAAGCAGATCTTTAAAGAATTCTCTTCTAAAGTCTAGGGGATTTATTTTGCTGTTTATCTTTCTTCCACTCAGAATCTTGAACTCCACAGTCTCACAATCACTGCAGCCAAGGCAGCCCTTTGATCTTTACATCATCCAACATAGTTCTTCCTTGGTGGTAACAGGTCCAATACAGCATATCCTCTAGTCAGTTCAATGATCGTCTGTATCAAGGAACTACCTTCAATACATTCTAGAAGTCTCCTGAATTGCTTGTGCTCAGTTGTATTGCCCTTTCAGCAGATAATGGCATGACTAAAGTTTCCCATGAGTACCACAGATGCTGACTGTGGTGCTTTCTCCATCTGCTTAAAGGAGGCTTCATCTACCTCCTCTTCTTGATCAGGAAATCTGTAGCAGATATCAACTACCACCTCATCTCTGCTGGTTTATCCTCTAATCCTTTACCCACAAGCTCTCAACTGCTTTGTCACCTGCCCCAATGCAAAGCTCCATGCATTCAAGAGTATGAAACCTCACCTCCACCTGCTATCTTTCCTAAAGAGCCTGCATCCCTCCATTGCAGCACTCCAATCATGAGAACTATCTCACCATGAATCCCAATAAATTTACAGCTCTGCAACTGTAGATTTCTAATTCCTTCTGCTTTTCCCCCTTGTTTCCAATGCTATATGCATTGGTACACAGGCCCAAGTTGTGTTCTCACAGAGAAAGTGTGAGAGCCTCCCCTCTTACGCTATCCCTCAGACACATGTACTCTGTCCCTTGTGTCCTCACCTCCTCACTTCTCTTCCAGTTATGGTAGCCTTCCCCTAGCCTATGTATTTAACCTCTCTTCTCAATAGATTAGTAAACCTGTTTGTGAAGACAGTCATGCCCCACTGTATGATGTGCCCCATCCCTGCTCAGTAGCCTTTGCTCCTCAGGTAAGGTCCTGTGATCACTGAAGCCATAGCCCTGCCTCAAAAAACAGCCATGCAGCTAGTTATTGACTCACTGGATGACTCCTCCTTTCCCTCTGCCTGGCAGGAAGGAGGAGGCACTACATGGGTCCTCAGGACCTTCACCTTTGCACCTATAGCTCTGAATTCACTCTTGATGTGCTTTGGGTTATCTTCATGTAGGCACATGGTTTGGACTCAGCCCTGGCAATTTCCCTGCAGAGTCTTGCTCATGCTTACCAGTGCTCAGCATACTACAACCACTGTGATTTGCAGGTGAAACAGGTGGATTTCCCCCATTGCCAGCGGTCATAAGCTTCTAGCCTTCCCCGCCTGGCAGTCACCCTTCACCACCCATGTGACCTGGCCCGCAGCTGTCCCCGCTTCCTTGCTTTGTGCCTCTCAGGCTCTTGAAGAAGCTGAATGGCAGCTGCCTTGGTGCCATGCCCACTGAGGGCCCAGTCCCCTTTCCCACTGACCCACCAAGAGGTGGCTTTCCTACCTGCAGGTGTGTTCCACCTCAGCATAACAGCAGCACACTCCCTGTTTAGGAATCTTAAGGTTTGGTGTTTTTGTTTTGTTTTGTTTTGTTTTTAAACTAGTGTGTCTGTAAATATTTAGTATTTAGAGGCTAATTTGATGGCTGAGTGGACTCATAGTTTTGGATTTAAATCTACCCTCACTTGACTATGGGTCTTCATGAGAAAGATTGGAATGGTTAATGACCTGAAGTACTGTATAAATATATGTTTCAGTAGCTATGGGCTGCTTTGGTACCGTTTTCTAAACTTTCCAGAATATCTCTCCCTGGCAGCACCAGCAGGCTGGCCAGCCTGACTTCCACCTGCAAGTCCAAGCGTCCCACTCTAGACTGGCTGTTGATGCCCACTGCAGGCACTGCTTTCACCGTCTGCGGGTCAGATAGTTTCTTACATGAACATCCTGCTTCCTGGCTCTCATTGAGTGGTAGAATTATTAGTATTTTGCCTCTGTCTTCTCCATTGAACCTAAAAAGAGCTTGGGAGAAGGAGTTGTAGTCTGTTGCTGCCTCTGCACGATCTGCTAAGCTAAGAAAATTGCCCTGTACTTGGTTTGTGAAAGTTGCTTTGAATTAGTGAGTTTATTGCAAAGAATTGAAGTGTAAAGCCCTTAGGTTAGGCTTAGCCTTAGGTAGCCCTTAGCTACCCAACACTCATGTTATTCTTGGAAATTTTGCTAGATATGCATACTTTGGGCATCTGAAAACCTTTGAAAATGGGTCTTCACATCTGAAATGAAACTTAACTAGATATACCTGAAATAAAAACAAAAACCCAAAGCTAAATCCCAAAGTTCACCTTCCAGTAACCCCTTCCTGAAACCCCAGTCTTACCTTTAACTTCTTTATTTATTGTCTTTATTAGTGTCTTCAATGTTTCTTGTGGAATTATTCACCTTCATTTCCCATCTGTAGGCCTGTGGAATGGCAGGGAATTCTTTATGTCTTTTGCCTTATAAATACTCTGTTGGCATGATTGCTAGTAGAATAATAACAAAGGAACTTGCTTGCCTCCAGTGTGAGTATGTGTTTTCAATGATTCTGAAACAAGATGTTGTTGTTTCCACTTCTTCCTATCAATGTTAAACTTAGATTTTAATGATGATTCCCAAGAGCGGATATCTCACTCTGAGAGGTCTCCACTTCCTCTTGTCTCAAAGATCCACGGGGTCTGAACCAGATTTTGGGTTTGTTATGGTAATGTATTTCTTTTCCTCTAAACGGAAGTCTATATAAATGCTATGACACTGAAGTACTTATCTGAAAATGCTATGTAATTATGTGAAAAAAAAGTGACAGCAGCTAAAACTACTATGCAGAAATGCAACCTAAGTATGGATGCGGGTAGAAGAATGGCTACAAGATTAGACATAAATAATTAATCTGAGTATTTTAACTGTATCAGTTACATGTATGCAAGTACATCTTAAGATCCCTACAGTTTATTTATTGTATTGGATTGCTACTAAGTGATAAATGTATTAGTCTTTTCCCTTCTGTTTCATAATTGAGCAATTTAGGCATTTAATTCTTGCTTCTAGTTCAATAAGTAATTTTATTTACAAAGTAATTGATTGAACAATGTAAATACACTTCAGTGTAATTAATATGGATATATTATTTGGTATATTGCACCAATGTACAATATTGTACATTAAACCATTAATATTTTGTAGGTTCTCATCCTTATTCACTGTAGTGAATGGGATTTTCTGGATGCCTTTTTGTTTCTTCAGGAAACATGGTGTTAAAGCTCTTAGGGAGTGGTATTGTAGCAAAATTATTAGAAGGATAAGTCTGAACAGGTTTTAACAAGATAATACTCTTTTTACAAAAAAAAGCCCTGAAATTTTCCATGTGTTTCTTTAAGTATATCTTTTAAATTTCAGTGAAAAAGAAGACTAGAAATAAGGCTGTTTTTGACTAATACATTGTGTGATACTCTCCAATGCATATTTAAACACTGGAACAGGTTGCCCAGAGAGGTGGTAGATTGCCCATCCTGGGCAGCATTCAAGGTCAGGCTGGATGGGGATCTAAGCAACATGATCTAGTTGAAGATGTCCCTGCTCATTTCAGGGAGGCTGGACTAGATGACCTTTAAAGGTCCCTTCCAACCCAGACTATTCTATGATTCTACGATTCTGTATCAGTTAGTCATAACATTTTTACTGGATTTGTTACCCCTTTCTCCTCTTGGGCTGAGGAAAATTTTTATTAATTTCTTTTCTTTTTCAGGGTTTGCTACTTGAATAAGGATTAATATGTTTTCTGCTTGTCTTGATGCTTCTGTGAAGGCTATATTTCAGGTTAAATCAGACAACCAACCTCTGCCCATATTGCCAGTATGACCCTGTTTTCCCCTGCTGTCTCCAAACTGATTCTTTCCCCTTCTTCTCCCAGTCACTTGAAAGATGCTGGTACCACACTTACACTAGTGTTGCCTACTTTCATTTTCTTCTTCCTTTTACCAGAAGGAACAAAATCTAATTTTGAGGTGCTCATGCAAAAGAAAAGGAAGTTTACTATTAGTAGAAATAGAGAATATACAGAACCATCAGATCACTTTATCTCCACAGAATATTATTATTTTTGTTTACCTGTCATATGTTTGCCTGCCTTTCTATTTTTGTCATCATATACTGAGTTATCTTAGTGTTTTGATAGTAATTTGCAGATTCAGCTTTTGAGGAAGGATTTGCTCATCTGTTCATATGACACCTGATATCTAGGCTGTTACGAGCAGCAATTCCCACCCTCCTTCTTCTAAAAAGAAGCTAGTGTGAGGCTGTGTTTTGGATCTCAGATGAGAAAACATTGATAAGGTGCTGATGTTTTGAGTTGTCGCTAAACAGTCAAGGACAGTCCAGCTTCTTGTGCTGGCCTGCTAGCAAGAAGGCTGGGGGTGCACGGGAAGCTGGGAGGGGACACAGCCAGGACAGCTGACCCAGGCTGGCCAAAGGGATATTCCATACCATACGACGTCATGCCCAGTACATAAACTGGAGTTGGCCGGGGGGTGGGAATCGCTGCTCGGGGATGGGCTATTGATCACTGGGTGGTGAGCAATTGTTGTATTGGGCATCGCTTGTTCTTGTACATTCCTTTGTCGGTATTATTATTGTTGTTATCATTGTTGCTTCCACCTCTCTTGCTGTCCTATTAAACTGTTTTTACCTCAACCCACGAGTTTTTTCCCAATTCTCTCCCCCATCCCACTGGGGGAGGGGGAGTGAGCAAGTGGTTTCTTGGTGCTTAGTTGCTGGCTGGGGCTAAACCACAACACTTATTCAACTGTAGCCTGATGACAGCTCCAAAAATCAGGGCAGTGTTTCAGTTCTCTGGCTTCTGTGATGGTTGGGGCAGCAGGGGAATGGCTCTAAACCCCCTGGGGTTTTCAGTTACTGTCACTGTGAAAACAACTTTTGACAGAATAAAGGAGAAATTAGATTCTGATTTAGAAAAAAGCTACAGAGAAGGAACAGCTTTGATTCTTGACATCTATTCCTGTCCAGAACTGCTTAAAGCTGAGGACTTATGCTGTCCCTACAGGCAAACAACATGGGTGTACTGCACATTATTTGTATTATTTGTTTTGGCAAGTAATCTCTATAACATTCATGTAAATCCTACAGAGCTAATGGTGCAAAAGAATTGCCTTGTCATGGGTTGTTAATTTTGGCACTTTAGAAATCAGTAAAAAGTGGAGAGCATGGAATAGGTATGCATGGGGGAATATTTACCTAGACTAGACATGTTGACTTGAAAAGGAGGAAAAATGTCGGGAACAGAAATCAGAAAGTAGAAGTAGAAATATGGGATATAAAATGTAGTGCTGGTAAAAGTTAACTTCGTTAGATCTAAAAGACAGTACAGGGAAGGACTGTAGAGACAATGGAAGGTGAAACGTCTTTAATTTTGGAAATGCAGCTTCAGTCTCTGAGGGTTTGAATTAATGATACATTACAATGCAACTAATTTAGTAGGAAATCAGGTTTGCATTAGCGTTATGAAGTTCTGTTGGATGAATAGTACTGCAATGAATGTCAGAACAAAATAAACATATGTCAACTCTTTTTAAGAATAACACAAAATATATTGACTAAAGCGTAAGTACTGTGAAAGTTGAAATCAGTATTTTTCTCTGTATCTGTGAAGTTGAGGAAAATACCATATTCTTAATAGCACAACTAGTCATAGGGGAATTTATCTTAGTAAGTGTTGCTGCTTCTGCTGTTTATTTCTATTGTTCAACATCTTAAACAGAAGGCAAATTGTCCTTAACATATTAATGTTTGACCTTGAACCAAAGGGGCTGCTTCATCTTACAAATTTGCCCATGTAATCTGATTGTTTTACAATCCTCAAGAGCTACGTATTTTAACACACTTGAAAGATAAATGGAAAACCTATATAGCTGCTTTCAGAAAGCAATGAGTCATGGTTTCTCATATCCAATGAGTATTGTCACAGTTTTATTGCTTCCTTCATTCATACCAGAGAGAGCTGAAATAAGTCTTGGGTTTCAAAGTGGGAGAAAGGAGGAAAGAGGCAAACAGATACCAGAAGCCTAATTTTTGGGTCCATTTGAACAAATTGTATGTAAGATAAATTCAGTATTTTTCTGGGGGCTTCAAGTGACTACTCAAGCATATATTTCAATCTATTTAAAAATTAAAATAATTTCTTCCAGTATGCATCTGTTTTTTCTCTTTGAGTTCATCTGATGTTATCTGGAGGCAGGATGTCAGGCCACATAACCCATTCTAATCACATATGTTTCAATTAGAATGTTAATTACAGTGGAAAAGTATAGCTTCCTCTGTGTTTCAAAGGCACTGTCCTGGGAAAGGATGGTTACTTTCAAAGGATTAAGAGGAAGAATCTCCAAGGCAGTGGTGTCAGATATCATAAAATACCCAGTATTTTTTAACTACTATGTTTTTTTACTTTTTCTATGATGTTTTTTTAACTACTGTGTTTTTAACTACCCATGATAATACAAGAAATTTCAGTATAGTGGTTTGAGATGCATCTAGCAACCTGTTCTTCAGGTGTTTTTAGAAACTTGTTCAGATGAGGTGATCACTGAATTGATCACATGAAACCGAAGAAGCTTGTAAGGTCAGAAGTACTTGATATTACTCAAAAGACCTGATAAACTTGTGAATGTTTGAGGGATTTTTCTGCCCCTTGAGGACTATGAGTAGGATACAGGTGCATTTGCAAGTGCTCTCACAGAATTCATATAAGTGGAATGTGTCTGAGCATTACTGCCTAAACGTTGTTAGCAGGGAGCGCACCTGTCTGTAAAGTTGATGCAAAATTTTGTATCACGAGCAGACTAAATACCTTTCTTTAGTGTGTGTGGCATACTTGCTAAATAAAAATGGACATATTTGTACATCAGTAGGTTTCTTCTTATCTTCAAAAACCTCAAAAGTCATGAGAGGAAATAAAATCAGAAAACATACGAAGATTCTCATTTGTTTGTGGGGTGAGGGAAGTATTATTCTCCTGTAGCATCTATTTCACTCTGAAATGCCTTCATGTTTATCTGATGGCTTTTCTGTTTTCTAAGGCATACTTTACTGAGAAGGAGCCATTAGAAAAGTTCTTTCACTCCTTTTCACTAACTTATTGTCATGGTTTAACCCCAGACAGCAGCCAAGCACCACTGAGCTGCTTGCTCACTCCCCCCTCCATCCAAGGTGGGACAGGGCAGAGAATGAGAAAAAAAACCCATGGGCTGGGATAAAGACAATCCAATAGGCAAAGCAAAAGCTGTGCATGCAAGCAAAGCAAAGCAAGGTATTCATTCACCACTTCCCATTGACAGGCAGATGCCCAGCTACCTCCAGGAAAACAGGGTTCCATCACACGCAGTGGCCACTTGGAAAGAAAAATGCCAAAATTCCCAATGTCCCAGCCTGCCTTCTCCTTTGCCCCAGCTTTATATACTGATGATATGATGTCATACTACCATATGACAGGTAGTATCTCTTTGGCCAGGGAGTATCTCTTTGGCCAGCCTGGGTCAGCTGTCCTGGCTATGTCCTCTCCCAGCTTTCCATGCACCTCCTGCCTTCTTGCTGGCAGGCCAGCACAAAAAGCTGGACAGTCCTTTATTGCTTAGTAACAACTGAAGACATCACCATGTTATCAACATTTTTTCATCTCAAATCAAAAACATAGCTTCATACTAGCTTCTATGAAGAAAATTCTATCCCTCTGAACTTCTTTCTATGAAGAAAACTCTATGGAATGGTTATTCCATACCATTTATTTCATGCTCACCACACTATCCAATACAATCTTATTAACCACCATCCCCTTCCCATTCTTTGATATAATACACAGATATTATTCCCTTAGTCTTTGGACCACCCCTGTGAAATGTCTGTAAAATGTCCACAAATGTCCATGAAATGTCCATTGAGTTCATTTAGTCGATGACTTTGGGCTCTATCTTTTATGGTGTTCACTCAGAACAGGAGAAGTGGTGTGTTGTATAGAGTTACTGGGCACCAAAGCCAGCTCAGGTCAGGTCACTGCTGCACTTGCACTGCTTCTTGTAAGGCTTGTCCTCCATTGGTTTAGGTGGTTCCTGTTATAGGAATTCCTGTAATACGCAGCTCAAATCATGGGTTACAACAATTCAAAGTCATTTCCATTGCAATCCATTAACTGTTATCTAACTATTAACTGTTATTTATTAACTGTTAATGCAATCCATTATGTGCCGTAAGAAGAGCTGGCGGGGAAGGCTTTTTGAATGTTAAAGATGTTGACATCTTGTTTGAATGAATATCAAGACTTAGAAAGTTTCTGATAGTCTCATCTGTAATATCATATGCTACTTGTTGGGATGTACTTTTTGTGACTTTTTGTAGTATGCTACTGTTTGGGACATCTGGAAGCCAAGAGACATGTACAGTGTTGCTCAGCTTAGAGTCCAGTTTGCACTGTGTGAATGTCCAGGCCTCGGGTTGGCCATCCTGGTGTAAATAAGGTGCTCCATCCATAGTATTAAACTTTTTTGTGCTAGTAATGGCTGAGGGTTTGCTTCCAGTTGGTGCCAGGCCACTTGGCATGCATCAGGGAGGGATGGATTAAGCTGAATAAGGAAAAATCCTCCATTGTGTTCTCTCCAGAGGGCAACGAAAATCACAGACACTGTTGGCTATATTTTAAAATTTTCCCTGTTATTGTGCTTTCTTTGTGTTAACTTGGCCACTTCTTGAGTTGGGGAGACAGAAATACTTTGGGGATATTGCACTGTGAGAAATAGATGAAAGCTAGAAATTTGGTAGTTGGATGCATATGTGTACTTGCACATGCTCTTCTTTGCTTTTTCCCAATGGTTTTCTTGCACAGCAGTCTTCACGTGAAATTTTGCTGCTTACTTACTATATGTTCTGGCTGACTGGAAATAGACATATTTTGTCCTTTATTTGTCTCTAATCTTCACAAATGTCCTTCAGATGTGAAATGGCTTCCCTAAGACATGAGCCAACTCCATGACCTTTTCAATATACTGAGCCTGTTCATGAGACAAAGACACCAACATGACTTTCATGAGAAATTAGGTACTTTGTTAAAACCAAAACAGAACACTGGTACTCTTCCCCCACCCCTACTTCCCACCCTCTGCATCTTAGCACTCTTTATGGAATTGCTATTTTAGTGCAGGCTATTCTTGCTTTTTTGCACATTGAAAAACTGTTTTTCACAAAATGAGGTAATATTTTTTTGGTGCTAGTCTTCATTATCTTCTTTACTAAAGGAACTGATGGCATGGAGCATCCAAAGTTTTTTTTATTAACTATGTTTTCTTTTATTTATACAGTTCTTTCAAATCTTACTCTAATTTTTTTGTTCATTTGTTCACTTTCCTCATGCATTTTTGTTTTTAACATCCTTTTCATTCTTTCATGATTTACAATTACAAAATGATCCAGCCTTGAGCTCTGATTTTTAAATCTCATATTGAGGTAGAAACCTTCTGAGACGTTTGAACCTTTCCCAAGGCTTTTGAGGTTTAATATCTGTTTGCAGACACATGTGTAAGTAGTGATCATAGAATCATAGAATGCTTTGGGTTGGAAGGGACCTTAAAGATCACCTAGTTCCAACTCCCCTGCCATGGGCAGGGACACCTTCCACTAGACCAGGTTGCCCCATCCAACATGACCTTGAATGTTTCCATGGGTGGGACATCCACAACTTCTCTGGGCAACCTGTTCCAATGCCTCGCCATCCTCATAGTGAAGAATTTCCTTCTCATATCTAGTCTAAATTTACCCTTTCTCAGTTTAACACCATTACTCCTTGTCCTATCATGCCCTTGTAAAAAGTCCCTCTCCAGCTTTCTTCTAGGCCCCCTTCAGATACAGAAAAGCTGCAATAAGGTCTCCCTGGAGCCTTCTCTTCTCCTGGCTGAACAACCTTAACTCTCTCAACCTGTCTTCATAGGAGAGGTGCTCCAGCCCTCTGATTTTATTCTATGTATCACTATAAACTTCATGATTGGCTTTTTGTTTGAGTTCAGGCAGAAAAAAGAAAAAAAATTAGGGTTTTTATTTTTTCTCAAGTGCAAGAGTTCTTACAGAACTGGTCATATTTCATTCACTTCACTTTTGTCACTTAATAGACTGACCAATATCTCCAATCATTTTTTGTAGTTGGGAAATCTGTAAATCTCTAACTCACTAACTCTATGGATTTCAGTATCAAATTTCATTGTTATAGAATGATACTATAGTGAGACATCTCTAAACATGGTCCCTGTAGACATAAAAATTTTTATTTTGCAGTTGGGATGAGGAGGTGTTAGTTTTTTTGCTCATGCAGAAAACCTCCTTTGCTGTTTACAGGATCTGAAATGTTCCCTTAGAGTAGTCTAACTGACATAGAGGAATTTACTTCTGCTGTAGGCAAGCAAAATAAATGGGAAAGAAACAAACATTCTTGATAACGATCACACCTCCTTTGTATAGCATTTCATGATTATTTTGTCTTTTAGTCATAGTATATCCTGACTCTGTCATGTCATTAGAACAAAAAGAAGGAAAAAGAGCATTTTTTTTTTCATTTTGAGAACTTTGAGTTTATTTCATCACTCAGAGATTGGTTAAAGTCCTTTTCTTAAGCCTGGGTTTATTGGAACTCTTAAAGTTATTTTTAAGTGCAATTTCTGGAATAGTTGAATTAAAAAAACCCCAGCTTATTCAAGGAGGCCCTTTTTTGTCTTTAAAAAAATCATTGCCAGATCAGGGTGATAGTAACTTACCGTAAATATGCAGCTCTTTCAGAATCTTTAGATGCTTGAAGGTTTATTACAATTTAGTTAGTGTTTGCATTGCAGGCTGAATATGAAGATTGCTAGACTAAATGTACAGTAGACTCCCTATTTTTAGCACATGTACTTGTGCTTACTCTAGCATACCTTTAATAATTTCATATCTACAGTTCTCTTCTATTTGAGTCCTTAAAATAAGCTTTTTGTCAGGATATCTGCGTGCCATGTTGTCATGAATTTTGCAATACCAATTTTATAAGTATGGATGTGTATACATACATACATATTTCTTTTACCATCAAAATAATTTCCTTATATTTTTCCAGTTCAGGCCTAATGTGATTAAAAGTGACATAGAAGACTGAGTGTGAGTAGGCAAATGAAGAGGGTTTGGGGGAGTAAGTGTACGGTGTTTTGCCTGTGAAAGAATGACATTAATACAGATGTGAATGAATGGATTATGTCATGTTCCACTACATGCAAGTCCCACTGAGCAGTTAATGAACATCAATAGCTCCCTGGGAATTAAAGATCACACTATAAAATGATGGACCACTGCCTCTTTGGCAGGCACAGGAGAAGGACGTGGCTCCCTGGTTAGCCACATAAAATGCTAGGGAAGAGAAATAGCAAAGAAAGCACATTGTGCCCCTCCAAATTCAGATGTCAGACATACGCATGCCTGAGCAGAAGAAACCTTTTAAATGTATGTGCATGTTACTAATTATTTATATCCTTCATCAAACATTTAGCATATTTAGCTATAGTGAATATACAGTTCGGCGCATTTGGCCACTGATTTCCTTCTTGTATTTATTTAATACTCTTTTTCAATATGAGTAGCTGAAAACTGCAAATGAAAATATTTCTTTACCGAAGTCAGTGGAGTTGAGAATTTACTGCTGGCTTCCTGAACTGTTGCATTGTGTTTCAAGTAAGTGTAATTTGGCATAAAGCTATAGGGCACTGAATGGGCACTGCTGGGCAAGGACTTTCAGATACTAAACAGCAAACCATGATATAATTGTTTGCCACAGTATTTGATGCTTAGTCTAAACATTTTTAAATATGACTTTCAGATGAAGATAAGAGGCTTTTTCTTCATTTCTTCAAATCCTTCTGTACAAATGACTAACAAATTTTCTAATATACAAGTTTGGTGATAGATAGTTGCTGTTTTACTTGTTTCATCTGTCCCTGGTCACCTGAAGTAGTTTTGCTGTTGCTAGACAAAAGCATGGATATATTTATTTAGTTTTTATTCACACTCATATCCCTCTCTGTAGTCTCTTCACTGCATTGTCAGGGTGTTCTTTTAGGAATCTAGTTGGTCTGATGTGTCCATAATGATCACCAGCTGTTGTATTCTACTTATCTGAGAAATACTGTGGGAAAGACAACTGTATACATTGTACAGGAGGAGGGAATTTGCTTTGGAAGAGATGCAAATGTATATGTGGACTATTCATCTTCTAACACCAATCATTAAAGCCCTTATTCCTCCTCTAGAGAAATGTCACATAAGTGCAGTGCAGTTAAATGAGAAAAATTATCAACAGACCAAGTGTCAGTTGGGAAATAGTTGTTTTGTTTGAGATTGTGGTTCTTGTTTTGCTTTTTTGGTCCAAAGAAACATTTTCCAGAAGAAAAAATTATGTTCTTTGAAGTGGTTTTGCTGTTGTTAAATGAGAGCATGGATATTTTAATTTTGTTTTTATTCACACTCATATCCCTCTCCGTAGTCTCTCCTTCTGTCCTGCTTAAAAAAAAATCCAACAATTAAATGAGATATGTCAGCTATGTAAATGGAAGTGTCTTGCAGTTCCCATTCTTACGTTTTTGGCAATCTTAGACAAAGCCAAGAGTAAAACATAATGGTAGGGAGAAACTTGCCATTTCACCACTTGTGGCTTGTTCTTTCTTTATCTTGCAAACAGAACTTAACTGTAAGCAGAGCTTAACTGATCTTAATATAAGATCTTTATATATATTTTTAAGTAGCAGGATGTTAATTAGATGTAGAATTTATATCTGGCATTTGTTAGCAGACATATTTCATATTTCACAACCTATCTTGTGTTGGTCTTTGATGGAAAGCTGAAAAAAGCAATGCAGAATTGGACATGAACATGGACATTACTATGAAATTCAAAATCTGCTTTTCACATAACCCGTAATTTTGCATTAGTAGATAAAAAGCAGCAGAAATGCAGACCATCTGCAATATGATTTTGACTTTTTTTTTGTTCATGCAAACATGGTCATCCTGATTGGATATTTTTTCTTTTTCCTTTTGCCATTAAAAAAACATTCTGGTAATGTTCTTGCAGAAACAAATCAGATACTTTGTGATAATTCTTGGCAGATCCCCCTCTCAAACCCTGCAATGCTAGTTACTGAGCAGACCACAGCACAGAAGTGCTGTTCCTTCTAGGAGGATGAAACAACAGGCAAATTAACCAACAGAGAACATAATGGCACTAAATGGGCTAGGTGAAAAGCTGCAGACTTGGCCTACTATCTGATTACTCTGAACTGATTCCTTTAGAATAATTTTTTTTAAGAATTTTAAGGTGGGGCTCGAAAGGAATTTTTTCAACAGTAGGACTGAAAATGGTTAGACTTTCTCTTGTTTCCTAAGGCTTTATTTAGTTGTGTTTTCCTAATTGTATCCAAAAATATGCTATGAAAATGCTTTCCATAGCACAGGAATGTCTTCCTGGTAGTTTTTTCTCTCTAATCTGAAGCTAAGAATATAACTGAAATTTATTTCAGATGGAGAACAGACTCCATCAAGGGAATCTCCCGTAACTGTCAAAAATGAGAGCTTACCTATGATATTGCTAAGCAACAGGGAGGCTGTAGGAGTTTTCCTACTCTTTAACAGCAGTTTAGACAATGAATATTTCCTACCTGCAATAGAGGGGAGTAGAGCCATGTGAGAGGGTTCAAGCCTGTGCTGAATTTACTGTTCACTGTCTTCACTATTCAGAATAAAACTGAGTGTAGAAAAAATTTGCATAAAGGGAATGGAGTTGTTACTAAACAAACCTTCACATGTCCCTAGATTTGTTCCTTTCTGAAATACATTGAGTGCAACATGGAAATAAATGGAAAAAAATTTTGGACTTGAAGTGCCTGATCATTGAAGAAATCAGTAAACAGAGATGCAAAACATTCTAAAGGAACAAAAATGAAGGATGAAAACAAAGGAAATATTGCAAGCAACTTAGATCAGTCTCATAATAACAGTTTTTCTCTATCAGTCTATTCATCACATGCTATCTTTAGCACTGTTTCATGGTCCCCTGGAGAAGGAAAATGTATGTTTAGAAAAGGAGAGTGATGATGCACACATGAAAGAGAGTACAGTTATATTAAGTCACATAGTTCGGAGGTCTTGTGCCCCAATTGTTAAGAAGGAAGGAGCACAATAGCATGGGAATGTGTGAATTCCCTGAGAAATGTTGGAAGTTATCTCCTTTCTTATCCCATCAGCAGTGTGGTGATCAGCATCTCCATGATACCTATGATGACTTGAAATTATTAGAAGTAGCCTGATTTCTTTTATTGTATTAATAAGAAGTTAACTAGGATTTATTAATTCAGTGCAATTGTCCATGGGCAACTAAATGCTGGTTACCTCTGAGCTCTGTGGTAATACAACTGCTATGTATAGAAACTTTTGAAGCAAGTTTAAGAAAAAAAAAACAGAAAAAAACCCACATAGATTCCCTTCCATTTTATTTTCCTGGGGCAGGTCCTGAGGGATGGAACAAAATTTCTGTTTACTAAAATAAATCATCTTCTATATGTGTAAGCATAAAGGAACGTGACCTGGTGCAAAAACCAGGAAAAGGCTCATTTCAAATGGTACTTTGCTGGTTAGTTTGTGATTCCTACCAACTGCTCATGGCAATAGCAGCAGCTATCAGGCCTTTGTCTTTCACTTACCATCTTACTCCATTGAAAGTCTGCAGCTTGCTACTTGAATAGAATAAAGGAGGAATGACCAATTCATGTGACCAGGCAAGAAGACTTTGGCTTCTTGGAGGCAAAACCCCCTGTTTTGTCTTACAGCTTATTTAAATTTTTTTATTTATTTAATTCAAAAGCTTGACACATAAAAGTTATTAAGAATAGGCCTGATCCCAGGCTAGGTCCCCATAATGATCTTTCTGAGCAACAAATGACACCCCATGAGAAAACAAAAGTACTTGAATTTTACCCTGTAAATCTCATCCTAGTGAGATCAAGTCCTTGGATTTTTAGATAGTACAGTACATATTTTGTCTACAAGGTCTGCTACCAAGTTGGGAGAAGGTTCACTCTCCAACCCCTTTGAAGTACTAGAGGGTAGAAGGAATTGGCAACAGTCATGGTCTGACGAGACAGGCACAGGACCCTGTTGCCTCCTTGTTGTTGGATGCTGTAGATGGTACAAGTTGCATACATTTGTATTTACATTCCTGAGAAATCCACGGAAGACAGCTTTGAGGGCTGCTGGATGAGTAAGCATTTGGGATGGCCTTGGCATAAAAATACCTGGAGACTGGAAGGGCATTAGTAGCAGGTATTGTAAATTATTTCCCTAGATTTTACCTGTCCTTTGTCAGCCATTTGTGTCATGTTACAATACAGAGAGTTAGGTGGACCTTTGGTCTGACCGACCAAAGGCTGTTCTTTACTTTGCTCTAAAGGATAAAGAGTTGAGAGAAATGTTTCGTTATGTAAGTCCAGGATGCTGATAGATTTTGGAGAAAGTGGCAGAAAATGACTGCTGTTTTTTATAGGAAAGATGGTGAAACAATCAGTAAACTTTTTCTGAAACATGTGAAAGGCAAAGGACTATATTAGTCTATTTGTCTGGGAAGAAAGATGAGATATGTGAGGGACTTTAAATGGGTTTAACCTCATCAGATGTGATATTTCTTCTCACTTGTCCCTCATTGACAGAGTTTGTTTATGGAGTCTGGTGTCCAGCAGCCTCAAAATATAATGAAAAGTCCATTTTCACAACAATTGAAAGACCAGAACTCATTAATAACTTTGTTACTTTAAAGATTGCATTAGCTGATCACTCTTCTGAGAACTTTCAGGCTGTTGAATACTGAGAGGGACTGAGGCACATCAATGCTGTCCTTAATGCCATTTCACTTTGCACTGTGCAACTGCATGTTTTCTGGAACCAGATCTGAAACCTCAATTTCTCCTTTTTCAGGCTAGCAGCGGCGTCACTGTGCAAAACAGCTATGTACATCTTTGCTTTGGTCAAATGAACATTTAATTTTGCTGTTATTAACAGTAACCAATTTAAAGCACAGATAAAAACATCTGCAGTCATTTATATTAATATGCCAGCATTTATCTTGTCACCACAGAGTAACATCTTAGGCTCTACAGTACCCTAAGTATGAAAAGAAAAACAGGTTTGCTGCTGATGTTAAGGAATGTAATGAGGGAAAAAAACAGTCATCTGTTAAAATGTATGAAAAATGGGGTTTTGAAAATAATAATAGGTGGCACAGGAATGTGCAATGTCTTCTATATGCATCTAAATTGTGGAGAGATAAAGACCTTTATAAACAATTTTGGAGGAGTCTAGTTTTAGAGAAGTGAGAGTTGCCTTGGTTTCAGCTGGGATAGAGTTAATTTTCTTCATAGAAGCTAGTGTGGAGCTATGTTTTGGATTTGAGATGAAAAAATGTTGATAACATGGTGATGTCTTCAGTTGTTGCTAAGCAATCGAGGACTGTCCAGCTTCTTGTGCTGGCCTGCCAGTGAGAAGGCAGGGGGTGCATGGGAAGCTGGGAGGCGACACAGCCAGCACAGCTGACCCAGGCTGGCCAAAGAGATATTCCCTACCATATGACATCATGCTCGGTATATAAAGCTGTGACAAAAAAGGAAGGGGCGGGCGGACGTTCAAAGTAATGGTGTTTGTCTTTCCAAGTAACAATTACATGTGATGGAGCCCTGGTTCCCTGCAGATGGCTGAACACCTGCCTGCCCATGAGAAGTAGTGAATGAGTTACTTGTTTTGCTCTGCTTGTGTGTGTGGCTTTTGCTTTACCTGTTAAACTGCCTTTATCTCAACCCATGAGTTTTCTTACTTTTACTCTTCTGATTCTCTCCCCCATCCCACCATGGGGGAGTGAGTGAGCGGCTGCGTGGGGCTTAGTTGCCAGCTGGGGTTAAACCACAAGAAGAGTACAGAGTTTCAATGGCTTAATGGGTTGTCAAAGAATGTTGAGCTGTTCAATATCTATTAACTGGAAATTATTTTTCCAGAATCCTAAGGGATAATGGTGAAATGAATTAGCTCATCTCTGCCATAAAGTTTTTTAAAAATGCAGCCAAACTTTAATATCTTTAAGAAGCTGAAGATAGAGAATCCAGGAGCATGAGAATCATAGTTACTGAGACTTGAATATATGGTTTTAGACAGTAAAATCAATGTCATGAAAGCAATTCTTGATGACAGTTGTAAGCATGTTCCTAGTTTTTTGCCTGAGATGAACCTGGTGGTATGTGTTTTTATTGAGTGCATATCCATTGAAAAACTCATTAGGCATTTCCCGACTGAGTCATGTGTTGCAGTCATCTTTTATCTAAGGATGGATAACTCTGTTCAGATAATATAAAAGTTGACCACAGTTTTACTGGGAAAAAACTCTAGAAGTTATCATGCATACCCTAACCCTTTCAGGTGCTACTGCATTTTCTTCTTTTATTAAAGCTACTCATTTCCACAAACGCTCTGTATTGGGGCTAGAATATATATTATTGCATCAGAAGGAAAGCTAAAGCTTCAGCAATAGTCCAAAACACTGCTGTTTTCAGACATAACATTTAGTAAGCCTATTGCATGCTGCGGAGCTCTTGCAACCCTTGTCAAAGCGTTACTGGTTGTCTATAGCCAAAAAATATTGCTTGCTATTTTTGTGACTTTTACTGTAATCAGGCCGGTTCTAGTCAGGAGGGAAAGGAAGAATGTGTGTCACCACGGTATGTACAACCTTTGCTCAGTGGTAGGAAGAACTAACCAGCTAGTCCGTAGCTGCCAGCAGACATTTATAACCAAAATTTTGCCTTGAAAGAGTACTGTATATCATCTTCACAGGAGATACACAAATAACACAACCATTTAAGTGTGTGCTTTAAGATGTTGCTGGTATTTTAACCAAATAATAAAAAAAAAAAAAACTAATTACAAAATAGAAAAAAATATTATGAAGAGATAATACAGCAAAATATCAAAACTCTTAGGATACCTGAAAACTTTAATGAATGGTAAGCTATCTGGCCAGACTTTCACTTTCAAAGAACAGCTTGAGGTAATGTGGCTACAGGCATGATAACCTGTAAATAAATGACTAAATAAAAGGCTTCAGACAGCCACATCATGTTTTGGTTATTAAATTTTTATTTCATGACAGTAATGATGAACATATTAGAGAGTATCTGTAGAGACTTTATTGCTGACCTTTCACACTCAAACTATATTTCTCCATTATTTGCTCCTTTATTTCTCAACTAGTATAAAGAATTTCTTTTTGTAAGGGCCTTGGTTTTGACTTGCTGTTATGGAACACTTTTAGGCTTAGCTGAGAATGAAGAATTTATCCTCTTTGGAGAATAAAGAGTTACTGCAGTTACTTTCTGCGTCTTGTCCTTAGAAGTCAGTTCAACAGAAATAAACTTTCACAGTAATGTCTTTGTGAACCAAAAAACATAAGAGTTACAGGAGCTCACAGCTATTCATCCTTTGATTTTCCACTCTCATACTCTGTGTCTATGTTTACATTAGTGAGGAGTGCCATCCAGGAATAGCAGATCTTCAAAGTAAAACAGCTGATGATTTAAAAATGCCTGATGGTCATACTATATGCATTGCTAGAGTCTTACCTCAACCTAGCTCTAGCCTGGCCCCATGAACTGAAGGTATCAACAGAAGTGGGTCATTTCTGGAGTTCATCTTCTGATTTGGATTCATAAAGAAAATTTAAAAATTAAAAATCAATCTATGCAGTTTGAGACTTCTCTGCAATGTGAACTAAAATGCAGTAGGTGTGGACAAGCAGGACAGTTGTTATAATTGGGAACTCCTGTTATTAGTGGGTCCTGCCCTGCAAACACAGGTTCTTGGTTTTAAATAAGAAACAACTTTCAAGTATTTATATGCTCTTGTCTTCAAAAACACTGCTGGCATATGCATGAATATGCAGTTTCCTTAGAGATGTCATGAGATTATTGTCAGTGACTTTGTTATCATGTCTTAATGCAACTTTCTTTGCAAGATGATGAAACTTGTAGGTTGGCCAACAAATCTCTCTGTTTTTTTGAACCCAGAGAAATTTGCTTCAGGAGGAAGTGGTTAGTCACTGAGGAGAGCTTCTCCGGACCCCATCCGACCTGCAGCAGAGCAGCAGATCTTGGTGCAAAGCAGGTTTCCTGATACAGGGAAACCCCAAGGCGATGGAGAGACCCACCAGGAGCTGGCAGTTCTCATGGGAGATGCTGATGAGGCCTGGGTGTTGTCAGGGCAACAGTGGCCCACACCTATAAAAAGTAGCCTGGGGAGTGCTAGCCAACAGAATGTAGTGCATCAGCCAGGGCATGGCACGCCCATTTGTGCAGCAGTTCATACAGAAGTGTGCATAGGGCGGGCGTAGTGGCCCCACCAGCTCAAGAGGTTAGTTCAGTTGGTCAATACCCTCTCAGAAGGAGCTTAGCTATGGTAGCCACCTGGCAGAAGGCCATGGCCTCTGCACTTGCCAGAATGAATGTGGCAACCCACACAGAGCTCCCATGGAAACATGCAGCCATCCAGGTCTCAGGCTGAAAGGATTGCCAGAGCCTCTACTCTACTCTGGGGAGACCCCGCATGGAGTACTGCATCCATCTCAGCACAGGTAAGACATGGACCTGCTGGAGCAGGTCCAGAGGAGGGCCACCAAAATGATCAGAGGAATGGAACACCTCTCCTGTGAGGACAGGCTGAGAGAGTTGGGGTTGTTCAGCCTGGAGAAGGCTCTGGGGAGACTTTATTGCAACCTTCCAGTACTTAAAAGGGTCTTATAAAAAAGATGGGGACAGACTTTTTAGCAGGGCCTATTGTGGTAGGACAAGGGGTAATGGTGAGAGACTGGCACAGTTTGCCCAGAGAGATGGTAGATGCCCCATCCCAGGCAACATTCAAGGTCAGGTTGGACAGGGCTCTGAGCAACCTGATCTAGTTGAAGATGTCCCTGCTCACTGCAGGGGTGTCAGACTAGATGACCTTAAAAAGTCCCTTCCAACCCAAACTATTCTATGATTCCATGCTTCTAAGTGGGCTTGTCAATCTATGCAGTTTTGTCTTTCCTTGGAAAGTAATCCTCATATTACTTGTCAAAATAAGTGTGAAAGCAATATGATCTACTTTGATTTTAAAAGGAATGTAGCTGCACTTTTCATTCAACAATCAAATAAATAAAGTTTACAGTAAATGAGAGCTTTCCTTCTCCTGACATATCTGTGGGTTTCTTTGCCTTTGTTTTTGCTTTTACTGCAAGGCAACTATAATAGTTACTGCTGCTTATATGTAGAAAGGTGAACAGGCTGCCTTGCAGTGAGAGTGATAAATGATTAGTAAGTTTTTAATCAAAAGGTATCCAAAATGACTGCGGGTAACCTGAGAGTTGGAGGTATGCTGAGTAGCTGTGGGCACTGACTATTAGGTTAGACTGGTAAAGCTGAGCAAGAAGGTGAAAGTAATGTATGATAAGATTAACACTATGTGAGCCTGTGTGCATGTGTTGTTATATTTAATATTGCTAACTCATCCAAGATGTAGTTGAAAATTTGAAAATTTTAAGACTGGAAGCTGTTTATTTGTGTGGCAGTTTTAGAGACTGGTTTGTATATGCGTGTTCTCTTTTGAAATATTTCTCTGCAACAGTGAGAGCTCAAAAACATGCCTTTCCAGAGATAAGAAAAGCAAGCTCAGAAAGGTCCATATCCTTCTAAACACCAAGGTTCTAGTGCCCCTTGTGATTATAGGCATGCTAAGGGTCTGTAATCTAGATTGATGAGTCAGGTGAACAGCAGGTCAGCCAGGGTTGTGTGGCAGAAGAGTGGCTTGTCTTGTCTTTTCTCTGAGGAAGCTGATGGCCATCATGATGGCTGTGTCTACACTAATAAGTTGGTTCAGACCAGTAGTGCAGTTTTGGAGTGACTCATCCATCTGTCTCTCCTTACTGTGCATTGTTTTAGTTTCCAATAGTTTTCAGCCTGTAAAGAAGTTCATGAAGGAAGTGAAATCAGAGACCTCAACACCCATTGTGGAGGCTAGGGTCAAAAGCAATGATTGGGCTGCAGCACCAGGAGGTCATCAAAAAGATATCTATCATGCATGAGCTAAAAAAAGGCTCTTGGTATGTAAGAAATCCAGTGACACTGTGAAATGGGTCTGTGATGCACATGGGCCAAACTCTGTGTGCACCTGTCTGTTAGCTTTTTTGTTCTCCTTTCCAGCTGTTTTCTCTACAATGATGACATCTTTCCCTTGAGAAACCCCTTCAATGAAGCTGAAGAGAACAAGTCTTATGAGGAGTAGCTGTGGGAACTGGGGTTGTTTACTCTGGAGAAAAGAAGGCTCAGGTGAGACCTTATTGCTGTCTACAACTACCTGAAAGGAGGTTAGACGAGAGGAGACAGCCTCAAGTTGTGCCAGGGGAAGTTTAGATCAGACCTTAGGAAAAATTTCTTCACTGAAAGGATTATCAAGCATTGGAACAGACTGCCCAAGGAAGTGGTTGAGTCACCATCCCTGGAGATATTTAAAAGACATGTAGATGTGGCACTTAGGGACATGGTTTAGTAGGTGGATTTGGCATCATTAGGTTTACGGTTGGACTTGATGCTCTTAAAGGTCTTTTCCAACCTCAGTGATTCTACAAGAAAATCAAGCAAGCAAAACCACAGGGAAATAACACTTTTTAGTAAATCAGTGTCATGAGAGAGCTGATAATCTCTTGTGTCAGGACAAACTGGTCATAGCAGCAGGAGGTTGCCAACTCTACGATTGTCATTGCAATTAAGCTGATAATGAATGCAGTTCAGAAAGATTAAGGTGATCTTAAATATCTGGGGGAACAACCAATCTTCATGGGTGACAGTTGTGTGTACCCTTATATGAAGACTTTGAATGGTTTTTCAGTGGTTCATGACTGAACCTGTTCCATACTTGAATATCGGTGCCCTGGATCACAGGAACACTATGTAGGAGAACTTGGTGCTGCCATGAGGTTCAGGTGACCCTGAACCCTTGTACTAGTGTTCCTGGTAAGAACCAAAGTAAATATACTACTTTTCTATTTATGTCTTCAGAGTTGGTGGTGAACAAAATGTTGTTAGAGGTCTCTAGTAGCATTTGGGTGTTTGACTTGGAGCTGTAAATTGATAACGTGTGTGTGTACAAACAAAATAATTTTTATGATGTCATGTTACCAATGCTAAGCTCTATACTGGCACAACACACTAATGTTGGTAGCAATGTAGCCCTTACGTAGCTCATGCACTACTGAAAGCTCTATGATCTGCTTTAAAAACAAAACAGAAAGAAAAAAAAACCCAGAGATAAATATTTAAGGCCAAATCCCTGTTTCTCTGAACAGGCATCTATTTTTAAATATACGCTCTTACAGTCTCTGTGAGTAAATTGTAGCTGTTATGATATGTTGGAAAGGAGGGATATTGCAGTGAATGGAGTTGTGTTTAATGCTCAAGTGTGTGATCTCAGAACCCCATGTTACCTCTGTTTTCTAGAGACAATTCAGTTAAATATCAGACTGGCTCCCATGCCCTAAGCATTGTCTGTAGTTTGTTCATTAGTTCAGTCATAAATGTTATTTCTTTAGGAAAAGAAACAAACATAGAGTTTGGTTTTATCTTTTCACCTTTTTTCAGAGGAAATGTTAAGTTTTTTTTTATTTCAACTAATTAATAACTATGAAATTTAGTTCACCTATCATAAATTGTGAGTAGTCAAAATGAACATTTTGGAACATCTAATAAGATGAAATTTACTTGTGCAATCTCATTTAATGAAACATCAGTAAACAAAGAGTGTATGTGGTGATGTGAATGATCTTACTAGTGTGAAGTGATGTATATATAACATCTGTTAACTATAGTCTTTTTTTTTACTATTCTTTACTTTCATTTGTTATGGTCATTCTTTCTTAGCATAAATTTATTAAACAAGAAAATATCTCTACTCTTAAATTCTTCATTTCTGTAGAGTGCCTTCCAAAATATTAATGATAAATATACAAGTTCACATCTGTTACAACTGGATCTTTCTTCTTCATAAATGCGATTTATGAGTTCTGTTCTCCTTTCTTCTGAAATGTCTCTATTACTTATTCACAAAAAAAACTAGCAACAGAAAGATTAACTCTTTTCTCAATTTGAAAAAGAAATCCGGAGCTTCAAAATTTTTTTGTAGTGAATTACTAAATTTAATGTTCTGTATCTGTCTTAGCTAAAATTTGATAGTTTTCTGCTGAGCAGTCTTCAATAATTGATATAGCTTCATGAAACAAATCAAGCAAATACTTTTTTTTGATGAAATACAATAGAGAAAATAATTTTTCACATAATATTCTCAAGATACTGTATATCTTGAAGAAGTTGGAAAAAAAACCTTACTGTAACTATTGGGGATATATTTATTGGGCATACATAGTGCAGTGCTGGCATGCATATTTTAGGACATTAAACAACAAATAATTTCCAGAGCTATCTGTAACTTACTGTGTGGGCTTGTCAAACCATGTTGCATTGAATCTAATTCAAATTATGCTTTGATTTTTCTTTTTCTTTCTTCCTTTTTTTGGGGGGGGTGGGGGGTGGCATATGTCTTATAACAGTATACCTGTACAGGTATACCTGCACCTGTACAAAGCACAGTTTTATCCATCCTTTTATCTTTCCCTTTTTGATTCATGTGGTTGCTTAATAATGCATCTGAGTGCAAGCTCCTCTGCTATTTAGCACTTCATGAAAACTACACCCTGCAAGACTACTTCGTTTTAAGATGGAGTAATGGAGGTGAAATTACCAGGCATAATTACTTAATCTGAATTACCAGAAAATAAATTAATGTCAAAAAAATAATTTGACAACGTTCTTAGTGCTATCTCAGACTCCTCGTTCATTTCTCCAAGCACTTGTCTTAGTTTTGAGAGGCCTTTCCTTCCCATCTTCCTTCACTTGAGCTCTCTTCTATAGGAGGTTTTTCTACATTTCCACATTTTCAGTCCTGATATAGGTGAGTGATTCATAAATTATCTTGGTGGTCTTCATGATACCTAAAACAAATCACCTTAAAAAAATTCTGCAAGAGGTGGGAGATGTTTTAAAAATTTTAGGTCTCCAGTGGAGAATTCTATCCACTGTGAATGTTTGAAAAGCAATACTGTCAATGCCAATGTTACCAGAAAACACCTTTAAAAATAGATAATTTAAATGTTGCACATGGTCAGAAGTACGATGAAACATTTCTTCGGTTATGTTGAGATCTAAACTTTTGGATTTGATGAAAATAATATGCAAGTCTAGCAGTTCATCTTGAAAAAAGTTTTATTTTCAAAAACATGACAAGAGCAGACAAACTACGGATCTTCTTAGGTTTCCTTATGCTTTTCTTATCTTTTATGTGCCTCTTATTCCATTACAGTCTATTTTCTCTTTGCTTAATTCCATCTTGCTATTCCTCTGCAGTCAAGTAAATACCAACATCATGTATAACAGAGTATCATGCCACTTAGCTGTGTTGTCCTTCACTCCTGTTATATTTTAAAAATGCAGATTTAAAGCAGCTCTAAGATGAAATGAAAATCTGCCTATCAATTCAAGAGCCCGAGTAATTATATTTAGTGTGCAAAGGATTCAAAACTAGTCATGGGTTGACCAAACAACAGAATAATTCTGTAAAAGATTTGGCTTCACTTTGTGCATATACAAATAGATACAAGTGCACAGATCACTTCCACGCTCCCTCTTGCCTTTCATTAACACTACCTTATATGCAGAGCAGTAGCTGTGACCAGGCTGGAAAATACCCATAAGACTTGGGAGACTTGGGTTAAAAAAGAAATATAATTCATTGTTGAAGATGTACACTTTCTATTTACAGGTGAACCTCAGTGTCCTGAGCATAATAGATTTGATGTGATTGGTAACATTCCTAGGTCTGCCAGCCAGAAGTATGTGCCTGAAGCATGTTCCTCCATTATATGGTTGAACTGAATAGTTGTCTTTCTCCCCAGTCCCCAGGAAGAAGGGAAAAGGTAGGTTCCCCAGCAGATGAAAATAAATTGTGATAAAGCAAGATAATATAATTTTGTCTACACAAATGGTTTTGGTTGGGATCATATTATGCTACAGGTTATACAAATTTACTTGTAATTCTTTCTTAACAGAGTCCAGACCAGACTGTTATATTTAGCTTTTAACCTTTTAAGGTGATCCATCCAAAACAAAAAGCAAGAATTATGAGATGAGACAGGAACTTTCTACTGTCCCACATACAGCATTTTGGATGCTCTCACATCTGCTAAGAGAATAGGGAGAGAGGTGTGGGAGGGTTCAATTCTTCTCAAATAATTTGAGGAAACAAATGAAATATAGATCCTTTTGTGGTCTGTTTACTAGGAATAGAAAAATAAATTGTAACATACATTTTATTCAGTTTTGTTAGTTTTCAAAGATTTTCACTTTAGATTTTTTGCTTTCTACAAGTGGTTGTTAATAAAAAATGTCACTGTCCCCTCCAAGGCATCTAGCCAGATTAATTGCTTCAATTTCTACCTCTTTTACACTACCTTTTATTGTAGGACATTATGTGTATTAGAAGCCTAAAGGCTCTATTAATTAAGATTGGGCAATCAAGGAAATATTTGCTGTGAAAACTCTCTGAAAACTTAAGTCCACACTGTCAGGAGAAGGAATCTGCTCAGTTTGTAACACTCTATGCTTTCTTCTGTCCTATAACATCATTGCAAGTGTTTGAGAAAACAGGAGGAACAGCACTCTCTTCTGGAGCAGCTGCTGGACAGTGATGTTCTGAAGTTGGGAAGAAATCTCATGGATGAAACTTCTAAGCGTGACTGGTGATTTGGGATTTCTCCTGGTAGGAATTTTAACTTGAAATACCTTCAGCAATCCACATTTCAGAAGGTATGTGCTTAGATGTAAAACTCAGATCCCTCCTAGACATTTTGAATTGGCTGTCAAAATAACTGATTTCCCATCATTGTAATACTCTCTAGGCATTAAGTTTATATTACTGAATATAAATGATACAATTTAATATGCTATCTTTAGAAAGACTAAATGGATCTGATGTATTTTATGTAAGTCTATTTGATAGGCAAACATTGTATTCAAGATAATGAAAATACGAGAAAAAAACCCTAGCTGTTCAGAAGACTGGGACAAGTCTTATTCTTTTTTATTTCTCTATATTAACAAGAGACAGGGATTTGGGGGGAGAGGTGTTTTTTCTCTATAGATGTTACATTATTGGAATCAATGACTTTTTGCTCAGCTGTTGTAGCTGAGATGCTACTTTTTTAAATTTTCAAATTGTTGTTTTTCATGCCTGTTCTGGTGCTTTTGCTTCAAAGCAGATCAGAAATTCAGTTTCATTTTTATTGCCAAGTCTGTAAACTTAGTTAATGAAGTGTGACACAAAATCAGGAATTATTGACAGTGGGGACAATGGGTCAATATTAGTTCACATATTTGAAACTATTTGAGATACGGAGAATATGAGATTAACAACTGATGCTTCTAAATCCTAAACGAATATGTGATATCTATCAAATTTATCACCAAGAAACGTAAATTTCTCTTGGGTCCTGATTCTCCAAAGACTCTCACACATGCTTGTCTTTACATGCTATTATAGTCATTCAGTAGTTACTCAAGTGTATCACACTGATCTACTACATGAGAGGAACCATAAAGATACTCCACCACTTCAGGACAGGGACTTCAGTCAGGAATGAGTCTGGATTTACTGCAGCCTAGGGAAATACATCAGAGGAACTGCTGACAGATATTGGGGATCCAGAGCAGCTTCTTTAAGCTTGTCACAGTGAACTCTTTTAGCCTGCGTTAATCTGTTAATGAATAACTGAGATGGAGAACAGCCACCGTAGATGGGTTGTGAGGGATGTATCATTTTTACAGTAACATCTACAGCTCATTGGTCCAGCAATGCAGATATTTGTTTAGTGTCATGGAACAGCATCAGATATGGTCTAGTACAGCCTGGTGGGAATGAATCAGGTTTTAATGGGATGACACTTCTAAGGTATGAAAAATATCTTGACATTATTTTACAGAAAATATTTTAAATTGTTTCTAAGCAGACAATTCAGTTGTTTTAATAAAAACTGCATTATTCTACAACCCAATTTTTGCCATCAAAATAAGGTCTCTATGTTAATGTTGTTATTTTTTTGGCTAATTTGACTATCTGGTCAATTCTTTTTTTCTACAAACGATCTTTTATTTGTGAGGAACTTTTATTGATGGTGTACCATTTTTTCTAATTATTATATTGTAAATTGCAGCTTAATAATATTTCTTGCCATGAAAACTGTCATATTAGATTTACACAGTTCAATTAACCTGAGAATGAGTATATATCAGTAGCACCCTTTTGGAAAATCGTAGATTCTGCATGACTGAATGAAAAGCTTTAATTGCTACCATTATTTCAGAAATATAGATTCTATTTTTATTAACTGTTCTTTACATGTGTAATTTCACTGTGGATATACCTTTCTCATGTGTCATGTGAACCTTCCAATGCTTGTTGTGAAGTTGCTCAGTTCGCTACCTATTGGATCTGTGTATTACCTCAGTATAGCTTGATCCAACTGCTATAGGTTTAAATAAACAGGCTCATTTTTAAGAGTATGAGTACTGACTGAAAAAAAGTATTGTTCCATATGACCACACTATCCCATGTCATGTCAGATACTTTGTGACATTTGGCAATTATTTTGCTATTATTCGGCAACTAGCAGTCAATAGAAGGCCTCTTGCAGGCTTCAGCTGAATCTGCAAGGAAGGACAGGAGAAGCGTTGATAAATGGTTGTATAAAGATAATAAAAGAATGGCAAGGAGAATTTTAGCTCCATTGCTTAATAATGAAGGTGAACACAAAGCAAAGAGTTGGAAGAGGCTGAAATATTAAAACATTTTCTGCTCCCACTTTCACATAATCACAGTAACACAGAATGTTTGGCGTTGGAAGAGACCTCTGAAGATGTCTGGTCCAACGCCTCTGCCAAGGCAAGGTCACCTAGGGCAGGTTGTACAGGAACGCATCCAGTCGGGTTTTGAAGGTCTCCAGAGAAGGAGACTCCACAGCCTTTCTGGGCAGCCTGTTCCAGTGCTCCATCACCCTCACAGTAAAGAAGTTTTTCCTCACGTTGAGGTGGAACTTCCTGTGTTGCAGTTTGTGCCCATTGCCCCTCGTCCTATCACTGGGCACTACTGAAAAGAGACTGGCTCCATTCTCCTCACGGCCATCCTTCAGATATTTATAGACATTGATAAGGTCCCCTCTCAGCCTTCTCTTCTCCCGACTAAACAGCCCCAGGTCTCTCAACCTTTCCTCATATGAGAGGTGTTCCAGTCCCTTAATCATTCTCATAGCTCTCCATTGGACTGTCTCCAAAAGTTCCCTGTCTCTCTTGAACTGGGGAGCCCAGAACGGGACACAATACTCCAGATGAGGCCTCACCAGTGCAAAGTAGAGGGGGAAGATAACGTCTCTCGACCTGCTGGTCATACTCTTCTTAATGCACCCCAGGATACCGTTGGCCCTCTTGGCCACCAGGGCACATGGCTGTCCTATGGATAACTTACTGTCTACCAGGACTACAAGGTCTTTCTCCATGGAGCTGCTTTCCAGCAGGTCAACCCCTAACCTGTGCTGGTGCATGGGGTTGTTCCTCCCCAGGTGCAAAACTTTACACTTGTCCTGGTTAAATTTCATGAGGTTCCCTTCCGGCCAAGTCTCCTGTCTGTCCAGATCCTGTTGAATGGCAGCACAGCCTTCTGGTGCCATCAGCCACTCCTCCCAGTTTTGTATCATCAGCAAACTTGCTGAGTGTACCTTCCAACCCTTCATCTAAGTCATTGATGAAGATGTTGAACAAAACTGGACCCAGTACTAATCCCTGGGGAACACTGCTAGCTACAGGCCTCCAACTGGACTCTGCGCTGCTGACCACAATCCTTTGAGCTGTGTTGCTTAGCCAGTTCTCAATCCATCTCACAGTCCACTCATCCAACCCATACTTCCTGAGCTTCACCATGAGAATGTTATGGGAGACAGTGTCAAAAGCCTTACTGAAGTCAAGGTGAACCACATCCACTGCTCTCCCTTCATCTACCCAGCTAATCACTCCACCATAGAAGGCTATGCGGTTGGTCAAGCATGATCTCCCCTTGGTGAATCCATGCTGACCACTCCTGATAACTTTCTTTTCTGTGTGCCTAGAAATGGCCTCCAGAAGGAGCTGTTCCATCACCTTCCCAGGGATGGAGGTGAGGCTGACCAGTCTATAATTTCCCAAGTATTCCTTCTTGCCCTTTTTGAAGACTGGGGTGACATTGGCTTTCCTCCAGTCCTCAGGCACCTCTCCCTTTCTCCATCATTTTTCAAAAATGATATGATGGAGAGAGGTGTTGCAACAACATCAGCCAGCTCCCTCAACACTCACAGATGCATCCCATCAGGGCCCATGGATTTGTGAGTGTTCAGCTGAGCTAAATGGTCTCCAACTCGAGCCTCTCATCAACCAGTGGAGAGTCTTCCTCCCTCCAGGCTTTTTTGCTTATCTCCAGGGTCTGGGATTCCTGAAGAGTAGTCTTAGCAGTGAAGACTGAAGTGAAAAAGGCATTTAGTAACTCTGCCTTCTCTGCCTCCTCTGTCACTAGGGCTCCCACGTCATTCACCAAAGGTCCCACATTTTCCCTAGTTTTCCTTTTACCACTGATATAGTTGAAGAAGCTCTTCTTGTTCTCTTTTACTTCCTTTGCCAGATTTAGTTCCAAGAGGGCCTTGGTCTTCCTTGTTGCATCCCTGCATATCCTGACAATTTTCCTATAGTCCTCCCAAGCGACCAGTCCCTTTTTCCACCTACTGTAAACTCCTTTCTTCCATACAAGTTTTTCCCAACAGTTCCTTGCTCATCCATGGGGGACCTCTGCCTCCTCTACTTGATTTCTTACTTAAAGGAATGCACCGATCTTGAGCTTTGAGTAAGTAGTGCTTGAATATTAACCAACTCTCTTGGGCTGCTCTACCTTCTACAGTCCTAGCCCACGGGATACCTCCAAGTAGGTCTTTGAAGAGGACAAAGTTAGCCCTCCTGAAGTCTAGGGTTGTAATCTTACTTATCGCCCTGGTTCTTCCTCGTGTGATACTGAACTCCACCATGTCGTGATCACTACAGCCAAGGCTACGCCCAACCTTTACATCCCCAGCTAGTCCTTCCTTGTTTGTTAATACAAGGTCCAGCAGCACACCTCTTCTTGTTGTCTCCTCCACCACCTGTGTTAGAAAGTTGTCATCAGTGCACTGCAGGAACCTTCTGGATTGTGCGTGCCTAGCTGTGTGGCCTTTCCAACAAATATCTGTGTGATTGAAGTCACCCATAAGCACCAGGGCATATGATTTTGAGGCTACTTCTGGTTGTTTGTAGAAGGCTTCATCTACTTCTTCTTCCTGGTCTGGTGGTCTATAGTGAACACCCACAGAAATATTGGCCATATTAGCCTGCACCTTGATTCTTACCCATAAACTTTCAACAAGTACTTCATCCCCTCCCTAGGCAGAGCTCAATACATTCCAGTTGTTTATGTACATAAAGAGCATCCTTCAACAGTTTTCAGAGTAGGGGCATTCCCTGTTGTTGTTTGTGAAGTAACTACTAACAGAGCTGTCGTCCACATTCAGTTGCTCTTGTCCAGGAGCTCTTTGAATACTATAAGCTTCCCTCATTCAGCATCCTTCAACAAAGAGCTTCAAAGGTCTATGACCTCTTGCATGAAAAGCTACTTCCTTTATATTTTTTTTTTTTAATTTTCTCTGACCTGCTTCTTTAAGGGCTTGTGTTGGAGAAGACAGTAAACAGTCCCTATCTAACCATTCCCATGTCTGTCATGACTTGTAGGCCACCTCAGTTCTCTTTTATGAATAGTAAAAGTTTCATCTTTTACAAGAGTAACAGAATATTCAACTGTTCCTCATATGGAAGCCATGCTGTGTTCTGATCATGTCAGTTAGTCATTCTCAACTTTTTCTGCTTCAGATGTGTTCTCTCTGAGGTGAGATGATCATAATCATACATAGCATTCAAGGTCAGGAAAACCATGGATTTATGCTGTGACTTAGATTTTGTTTCTTTTTTATTAATTTCCCAATATACAATTTCTTTCTTAATATTGAAATCTGATGTTTTCAGAGAATTGTGTATTGTAACTCCTTATTCTTGCTCTTGAACAGTAGTGATCTTCCCAAAACCCATCTTTTTATATTAAAAGATGGGACTGAATTTTTCCCTCATGTCTCATTGTACATTTATCTACATTGAAGGTCATCTGTTGTTCTGTAGTCTAGTCACTCAGTTTTATGAAATTTTTCCTTCGTCAGATCTTCATTTTTTCTTTATACTTACTAGCCTGAAATTTTTTTTTCAGATTACAGAACACAGTGACCTTATTCCTTTATGAAACATGACCATTTACTTCTACCCTTTACTTATTCCTTTTTAACATTTTATTTAATTATGTCAAGGCATTTTCTCTTATTCCACATCTGCTTAAACTTCATTAAAAACCTTTGTAAAAGTAGTTAAAAACCAACCTTTTGGAAATTTGAGTAGAATATATCAGCTGGATCAAACTTCTTCATAATTGTGGAGTGCCCCTGTACTTGGCACTGGTGAGGCCGCATCTCGAAACCTGTGTTCAGTTTTTGGGCTCCTCACTACAAGAAGGACATCGAGGTGCTGGAGTGTGTTCAGAGAAGGGCAACGAAGCTGGTGAGGGGTTTGGAGAACAAGTCTTATGAGGAGCAGCTGAGGGAACTGGGGTTGTTTAGCCTGGAGAAGAGGAGGCTGAGGGGAGACCTTCTCGCTCTCTACAATTACTTGAAAGGGGGTTGTAGTGAAGAGGGTGTTGGTCTCTTCTGCCAAGTAACTAGCAATAGGACGAGAGGAAATGGCCTCAAGTTACGCTAGGGGAGGTTTAGATTGGATATTAGGAAAAAATTTCTTCACCGAGAGGGTGGTCAAGCATTGGAACAGGCTGCCCAGGGAGATGGTGGAGCCATCATCACTGGAGGTGTTAAAAAAATGTGTAGACGTGGCACTTCAGGATATGGTTTAATGGGCATGGTGGTGTTGGGTTGACAGTTGGACTTGATGGTCTTTTCCAAGACATGTTAATTCTTTCCAAATGGATTCTATTTATTCATTATCCCAATTCTAACAAGCTATTGAGAGATTAGATCAAGGAGTATTTACACAAGTTAGGTGTACCAGAACTGTCTTAATAATATGTGAAGAGGTAAAACCATTTACACTCCACTAACAACTAACTTTGGGGATAAAAAGAGAGAATGAGGGAAAATTCAGAGGTATGAACAGAGTAGATTGTTGAAAGTAAACCATGAAATCAATGAGGGAGGGAAAAAAAAACCACAAAACTTTTAAATGAAGTTTGATTTCTGGTGAGATCCCAAGATGAATTATCAATGCATAAGAAACTAGGAGAATGGTAATTTAAAAAAAAAAAAGACATTATATACATGACACTTTTTATTCTGAATATTTTTCCTAATTGTCTTCTTTGGCAGGCTAATAGTGATAAATAGCAGTGTGTCTTTGCTTATAAGATTATAATCTTAGATGTATCATTAAACTAGAGAAATACACTCTGCAAAACTGAGGTAAAGTGAGCATATAGTCAACTGAAGAAATTCTCTTGGAGAGAAGTTATCAATAGCCTACCAGTCAAATGGGGGTATTTCAAATTCAGTTCCTCAGGGATCTGAATTGAACTTAATTTTATTCAATATTTCTATGAAATTTTGAATAAGACATATACTTACAGTGTGAGGGATTAAAACCAAACGAGAAGAGTCTGCAAATAGTTGTAGTGATTTGGCCCCAGCCAGCAACTAAGGACCACGCAGCCACCCATTCACCCCTCCTCACCAGGTGGGATAGGGGAGAGAATTGGAGAAAAACACATTCA
>NW_010545664.1:0-22504 GCF_000687285.1 Phaethon lepturus
TTACATCTGCTGCTGCTTCCCTGCAAAAAGCGGGGACGGAGGCCCGCCCGCCTGCGCCTTCGCATTTACAGCTGGCAGATAAAATGTCTCGCTTCATTTATCAAAGCAATTTTGAGCAAGCGGGTCGCGTTGCATCTTCTGTTTAATTTAGCGTAGAAACTTTGCCTGTGAAATTCCTCCTACCTTAAAAAAAAAAATCCAATTAGATGGCAGCTTTGATTATATATCCCTTATTTTAGTTTTTGGCTGTGAACCACAAATGGGTATTTAAAGTATGAAGAGTAGTGCATAGAGGTTAGAGGAAAATCTCCAACTTACTTGTATCGTTACCATACATGCAAGTATTACATATATTGCATATTCAAGGTCAGACCGTGGGAAAACTTAAAATCAACGACAAGTTCTCTTTTCAAAGTGGCTTATGTGATGAAGTCTTACATGATCTTTGTAAGATATTTTATTCAATGTTGTCGTTCTTAATACGTTTCTATCTCCAGATGGCTAGACTACAGAAACCCTGGGAAATTATTCCAGAAAAACCTACTCCTGGGTGGTTGCACTGTACTGTGCCTAAGTTTATTTTGTTCACTTTTGTGTCAAAACCGTTTATTTTATGGCAGTGAACTTGGCTACATTTGAGGCTGTACTGTTGACTAGAAACATAACAGTGCCTTTCAGTGATTTGTAAAACGACTGAAAGCATCCACAGCTGACATCTCTCCCCAGGCCCCATCTCCCATGGCATCTCAGACTGCCAGGGGTGGCCGAGCTCAGGGCAGAGCTGTTGTACCCAGGGCCCTCCGGCCGCTCGCCCTTCCTGACGCGCCTGGAGAAGGCCAGTTGCCGCTGCGTGCCTGCGCAGCTGCGGGTGCCAGCAGCACTGCCAGCACGAGGCGGCCTCGGACAGACACACTCTTGTTCTGCTCCGCGGCAAACGGAGACTGGGACTTTATCCGTGGTGTCCAAGATGAAACAAAGACCGCGGAAGCCAGTTGGCACAGAGGATTATGGAAAACCCAAGTTATCTTGCTTTAAATGGATCTGGGTTGGTTTGAACCTCATCCTGATGTGGGTTCATGCTTTAGCTGCACAGTTTGGCACTGTGATTTCCCAGCACTACGAAAAGCCTTCGTTCTCTATGTTCAGTCATGCTGCTGTTAGATCGTACCTACCAGAATAGTTTAGCTTTAAAAATATGACAGTTTTCTTTGTTTTGTTGTTGTTTTTTTCCAAAGTAGCTTCCCTTTTACAAAGTTCACCAAATGCTTTGAACAACTTAAGTGAACTAAGCTATTGAAGTGCAAAGTAATATAATAGCTAAGAGCATTATTGTTGAAATATGGAAAGCAAAAGCATGGTTTTAACTCATTCAGGTTTGACAAGGTTATTGGGTGCAGCATCCAAGGCAAAGCAGATCAGGTGAGACTGGGATTCACTGGGACGTGAAGCACTAGTCTGTCAAGAATTGTTTTTAAACATTGTTTTGAGTACCATTAATTCCAGGATTGATACCGTCTCACAGCATATGCTTCTCTCAGACATCATGCACTTCTGCTGTCTGGGAAGAAATGCATCTTTCACACAGAAATAGTTACTGCTGATTTTTCTTTAAAGATTTTTTCATTCTTCAGATGGTTTTAGATGTCCTACGGCTTTTAAGTCTGTCTTAATAGAACTGTGTTTGTGTTCTCTCCAGCCAGTGGAAAGCCAACCCACTCTTACCCACCCTACTGGAACAAGATGCATTTTTAAAAAATGTAACTTCTAAACACTATCTAAATTTTATTCACTTATTTCCAGGCAAAGGGACATCATAAAGCTTACTAGTATTTAAAAGTCTCATTGGAGCTCTTAGAGTGACTTTGTTTTGTGTCCTAACTGTACTATAGCTCAACTGCCTTGTAATATTACACACAGTATTCAAACCACCAGCACGCATGAATCTCTCATTTCTTGTTTTAACTGCACCTTACGTATAATTAACGCTTTAGATATGATAATTTATCTGATGTCTAGCAATGCCTTAGCCCCTTAGTGTGATCTCTTACCAGAGTCTCCTACTGGTGCAAAATGCTAACAAAGCCCTCAGACCCTGTGGGGAATCCCTGTGAGCAGAGTCACCTCAGGAGCAGGGCCTCGGTTTCACATCTTAGTTTTTGTGTACATGCCTTTCGGGCGGTGTTCAGAGACAGTCTTTATGTATCAAGAGCAAATTGTCACCATAAAACCATAAGCAATGGCAAGAGGACTCAGAATAATTTCAGGAATTATTCTTAAATGCATTTTGAATTGACTGACTTTCATGTTGATTTCATGAAGCATTTATGCAGCAGGCTGGAAAATCTCTGGTATATATTTATTCCATTGCCAATAAAATGATTTTTTAAAGCATTTTGGATCATCATCAGTTCATATCTATGCTAACATTTGAAATGGAGCTGTTCACGACAAACTAATTTTAGTATGAATCTGGTAGCATGCTTCACACTGTAGTATGCATACACCGAATAAAACTCTGAGCCTTATACAGTAAGTTTCATGTGAAGCCATCACACTCAGTATTTCTTTAAAGATGCCCGTGAATTTGCATTCCTTCTTCCTATATATGATTTGCCTTTATATCAAAGGCCTGATTTTCATAATAAATATTTACAAGTCCAATGGGAAACAACAGGAGATGCAGTGATCATTTCAGAATCTAAATACCTACTTTTCTCTGAGGCGAGGGGGAAAGGGGAAGGAGAACAATGCATTTGATATAGTTGATGTCTGTGCATCTCATGTTTTGAAAGAGAATACTATTCCCATCTTACTGGCAAAATCCAAGCAATCTTTGCTCATGCAAGGTATTCTAAAGAGATCTGGAGGTCTGGTGTGAACATTCACCTTTTATCTTCTGTTTCACTGTAAGAGGTGTCCTCCTTTTTCCAGTCAAATCCCCTATTTAACCTTTATTTATTCTAAAAACTCCATCTGTGGGAATTTATGCAACACTATCATCCAGACAGCTTTGGAGAGAACTAAATGAAGATCATGCATCCTATTTTCTAGTTGGGAAAATGCATCCAACAACACAGAACATTCCGGTTTGGTGAGAGGTTTTTTGGTCCTATCTAGTGATATCATATCATATCTAGTGGTGGTTTTTCCCCAGTGCCACACTCCTGTGAACATAATACACAATGCATATACTTAGAAAAAGGCAGTTGTTTTGCTCCAGGAGAGCAAAAGATGCCACGAGGAGAGCACTCATGCTACCTGAGTGTTAGATGAAGCATGCTGCAATCAGCGAGCAGGGGTGAGGCATCCTGCAAACACTGCATGGGAACCTAAATATTTGCATGTCCATAAGGTGGGCCAGGGACTGGATCATACCTAAGCCACAAGTAGTAGAAAACATTGCGAGAAGGAAAAATGTATGGAAGAAATTCTGATATTTGAAATTCGGATTAGCTATACAGAGAAGAAATTAAAGTTACAATCAATCTGATCCTCTTTTATGTATTTTCATTGTTAGGAGGAGGAGGAGGAACTAAATGGAGACTAAAAATCAAAGAACTATTAGCTAAACTTCAGTGAGTTCACGACAGCTTAAAGTTCACCAGAGATCCACTGCTGAAGGCAAAACTGCAGAATTTGATCTACACAGAGGAAGGAGAGGAAGTGAAATAACAGACTAACTTGGCTGAAGCATAAGATCTTCAATCACCTGAAAGAAAGTAGAAACTAGGTTGAATTACTAAATCATTAATCAATGTATAGACTATGTATGGACAAAACCAGGAAGATGTCCCAAAATGTTAGAAAATTGGATTTACAAAATAGCAAGCATGTTGGAAAGATGCACAGTGAGAAGACCAAGGAAAAAACTGGTCTGTTACTCCATAAAGGGGGGAATCTATTTAATCATCACCTAATGACTGGTGATGCTGAGTGGCCAGTATCCTCAATGCCTCAGTCTTCAATTTAAGAAGGCCGATGTGATTTTACTACTAGCACCACTGACAAAAGTCTAAGAGCTTAGGCTAGAAAATGAAGAAATAGGCTGGAAAATACTAAAAAAAGTTAAAGACTTTTTTATAGACTGGGCCTGATGAAACTCCCCTAGGGTTCAAGCAATGTTAGAGCTGCTACTGATTACCTCCAAGAATCAATAGAAAACGAGTGAGGTTCCAAAAAACTTGAAAAGGATTGCATCTCTCTCAAAGAGTGGAAGAAAAGAACTCTAAAAACTGGATAGCTGAACTCCTACTAAAAAAAAATATATATTTCAACAGGTAATCCAACCATTCACAAGAATCTATAAAGTAAAGATATGAGACGTAACAGCATGGGTTTGTCAGTAACAAAAAATACCAGATCAGTCTAATCTACCAACTAAAATGCCACCGAGTAAGGAGAAACAAGGTTCTACACATACAAAGGAATAACTGGCTGCACAGGTACGTGCCAGGATAAGAAAGCAATTCTTCAGAAAAGAGATTAAGGATCACAAGCAGTGCTAGGCTATCTTACATTATGCTGATGCTGGAGTGCATAAATAGGAGTATCATAAATAAGGTAATGAAAAAATAATTTTAATCTATCCAGCCGTTATTATGTAAACTGGAATAGTCTGCTTGGTTTTCAGGTCTACATACCAGGACAGTTGAGAACTAACTCAAAAATATTGAGAGGAGAGAGACAAAAATGGCAAAAGATTCCGAAAACCCAAACTATGAGGGAAGGCAGAGGGACAGGAGTTCTCTGGCCTAAAGAGAAGAGAGGGGGCAGGCAGAGGTGTTCGCCTACATCAAGAGGAAAGGGAGAACCTGCTTTCCATATGTACCAGTCAGGTTAGGTATCAGGAAACTTCCTGGTTGCCAAACCAGTTAAGGAAAGGCTGTCTGCCACTCAGGGACACCGTAAGATCTCTGTCTCGCTGCAGGTATCTAAACATCTTCCTGCTGTACAGCCGGGACAGCTGATCGGAGGCTGAGATAAGACGAGGACCTAGACAGCCTCTCAAAATCCCTTCCAGCACTATTTTCTTCCTCTGCTATGGTTGTAACTAAGGCAGGGATTACCTTTTGTTCCTGTCTTCAGACTTTGCTCTAAATGCTAGCTGAAGTGACAGCCATGGAGAGCACCCAGGAGCAGCTGTAATATCTAGCCCTTCCCGTCGCTTCGCACCCCCTCTGCAAGCAGACTGGATGGCCTAGTGGCACAGTAACCTGGCAGCATGCTCAGGCACATTAGGTCCCATGTGCTTCAGAAAGCATTTTCCAGTTGAGGTCACAGTCTCAATACCAAATTTACTAATAATTTGATATTATGACAATCTGCAAACAGCAGATTCTTCAGAAAAGAAACGGGCATATTTCAGGAAAGTAGTGACATTCCAGAACAATAAGCCAGTGGAGTTAGTTATTCTGGATGTGCTGGGATAGCTCACAACACAATTTTGCACAGTAGTATTATTCACTCACAAATGGTGATAAAACAATTAAATATAATAAACAGCAAGAACCACATCTCCCAGGCAAAGAAAAAATTAATAAAAAGACAATATAATCACCACAATTCTTCAGATTTCCCAACTTGTGTTTGTTTTGTGTCTGTCCTGCAGATTTGATTTGTGTTCTCTTTGCTTTTGATTAAACCAAAAGAAACTGGCAGCCTGATTCTGCCCTCTTTTAAATTTAATTAAAATCTGATATCCTCCACCAAAATTAAAGATATTGCATACCAGTATAAACCAGATCTAAATAAGCAGAATCAGATACCTGATGTATTTATACGTTAAGAAAATAACATAAATACCTCACAATATCAAACAAGCACTGCGTATCTGTTTAATATTGTGACCATTTATGACAAAAGGAACATCTGAAAATGCAGGTATGCTGCTAACACCTGCGTTAATTATGTTATAAAATGATAAAAGTTTATATTAGCAAGATAATTATTACTGGCTGCATTCTGTTGTTCCATGTTTTCTGCCTTCCAAGGAAGGTTCAGCAACATACTGGTCTTGTATACGGCTTATTCTTTTCTCTCAGCCCTCACCTTTGCAGCCTCCCTGTTCAAGGGTATTCAAGTAACACATGTGTTTCTGAAATGGATATAAAAGAAACAAAGGCAAACATTCTCAGAAGATTATCTTAGGGGACTGAAGTAACCATCAGCTACTTAAAGAGATGTTATCTGGGGGATAGCATAAGTGATTTCATGTATCAGAAGGTTGCCTGTGTGATGATGTCAATGTTCATTACATTACAAATCTGGTATAAATAACACAGAAGAAAAAGGTCACAGTATTTTTTTTTAATAAGAGAAAATTAGTACACTTAGACTGCAAACATTTGTACGCAAATGCAGTCATCCTGCGATGCATCTAATAATTCCAAATAGTTTTAACTTCACATTAAAAATATGAAAATATAATATAAACATATCAAAACATTTGGCTATGAAGTTTGCGTAATACAAAGGATGCCTAAATACTGTGCTTTGGGATTGCAGGCTCACTTTAAAAATCTTGTATGTTCCTTTGCAATAGTTAATATTTTCTGAGGAGAAAATGGAATAAGAAACAATATTTCAGAATGCACAGCAGGTTCTTTTCTTACTTTCATTTAGAGCCACAACATCTAAGTCATATAATACACAGGATTTCTGTAAAACAAACAAAAGCAAACAATTAAGATAACTAGAACTCAACAGTTGAAAAGCTTAAATTTTCACACATTTTAATATGTAAAAAATTTGGTGGGGTCACTGGATATATTTTTCCTTTGAATATTTAATTAAAAGATTGCAGTTTTCTAATAAATTAGACAAAGACTGATGCCCATGCAAGTCCCAGCTTGGTATATTTACATTCTTTAGCTGCCTCAAACATCTCTCCTAACTCTGAAGGTGACAGATGATAGAAAGTGTCTTTTGAGGAGATACTACAAACCATATGAACTTATACTATAAATGTTTACTCACATGAATTGTTCTAGATGTATGGGTTCTTCTGTTGACTACACCAATTTTCACTAATTTGCAGTTAAGTGCATTAATCTTTGTAGTATTGAGCATGGGGTGCAAAAATCCAGTTGAAAGGAATAGGGAAATATAGAACATCAGTACCCATTTAAAAAAAGGCACAGGCTATTAATTGTTATAAAGGACATTAACTTGTTTTGTGAAATTCACTAAAATTCTCTATTTTCTTCCCTCTATTTAATAACCAGGAATACCCCCAAATGGAAACAACTCAGTCTTTATCAAGATAAACTATCAAAATAGCACTCCACCCTTGTAAAACATTTATGTACTGATTGCAAAAGGAGATTAAAAAAAAAAATCAGCAAAACCAGGACTCTTCCTTTCAGCAATAAACTCAACTAGATAATTAGTGTTGACCAGAGAAACAATCAAACCCAGTTGTGCAATACAGTACAACTACATGTTGCAATCTTGTACTCTAAAACTATGAACACTGAACCCTGAACTCGGGCACAAAGACACAGAGAATATTGTCACATGCCTAGGAAAAAAAATGTCCTAACTTCTGTACTTGCCATTCTCCAGCCTGCTTCTTGGCAGTATGTAATGATACACAGAGAAGTGAGTGCAACCGCTGGATTCACGACATTCCTCTCTCAAACCAAACCCAACAGCCATAAACAACCATTTATGACAATAAAGAGAAGCTGTCAGAGAGGAGAGCTATCTAAGCTGGAAGTCACAAGATTCAAAGCACAGGGAAAAAAAAGGAAGAGGGGAAAAAAGGCATCATGTAGTACAATGCTAATCATGATCCAGAATTGAGAACTTACACAATACAATATCACAGGGTAGTTGAACATTGACTACATCCAGAAAGGTTCACCTAAAATTACTCAGCTGAATCAAAATGAGGGGGAAATAAAAGGTTCCCCCTTATCACAGTAAGCCTTATGCCTCTTTGACTGAGAATATTTAACAAAACGTAAAATTCTAGAGAAGACACATGAAATTTGTTTCCTTTTTCCTTCTGTAGCCATAGTTCTAGCTCTTCTAGCATGCTGGCTGCCCTGGGCCAGGGCCATCTCTACGAAAAGGATGAGCCCGTTCCTCCCTGGAGCTGCAGGGACCCAGGGAGGCTTCCACAGTGCATGCTGCTGGGGGAGAAGATGAAACGCCTGGGAAAGGATCGGAAGTGATGGATAGAGGCAGGAGCAGAAAAGATATCGTAGTGTCTAAACCTCAGGATGGATGCCGAAACTGTCATGAGTAGAATTATTTAACACTTATTGTTCTGACTCTAGGGTACTAGAAGACTGTGGCTTACTGATTTTAGGAATTACTTGTCATTAGTCACATATAAATCATTTATGAAGAAATACAGCATGTGCACTTTCACTTACTTTTTTGTTGGCTTGACAAGTACCAACAGACTTTTATTACCCTTGAGAGTTTGCAGAAATTCCAACATGCAGCTTCATATCTTCTGATTTCTTTTAATTTTTTACACAGTTGTGTAAGGCGCTTGAGTACAGGCATTAGCCATTCTGATTTGTGCTAGGTGGAGACAAGTATTTGATAGTATTGAAGCATAGAGTAAATGTTAAGCATGAAGACCTTTTTAAAAGAGGGAGCAAGGGAGAATCAAAAGAACACAACCATAACCTTGCCATCTCAAGGAGCAAGACACCACTCTGGTTTAGAGATAAGATTCTGGGGAGGGGGGGAAGCTTTGGAAGATAATGGTACAATAAGAATTCACTCAACTGAGACCAAGAAGTAACACTGAGCATTGATTGTTGTGGACATAAACTAAGTAGGTTTTGTTTCACTCCTGCTTTTTCTTCACAAGAAAAAAAATCAGTTTAAGAAGTAAAAGAGTTCTAGAAAAATCCTTGTTTGAACAATTTCAGAATTCATGTGTCACAACTTTAGAGGAAACAGATAATTTGAAACTGTTGCAGGTTATATCTAACTTCATGCTTTCAGCTAAAGGGCGGAAAGTTGCATGTTCCTTAAACACTGAAGATGCTTATTTGCAAATATTTTACTTAATAGTACTTTTGCGTGGTGAGCAAGCTCTTCATGTATCCTTAACAAGGATCCTCAATACTGTAAGTGATTAAAAACGGTGAAACATATTTCACAATGAAATGGTTCATATAATCTGTAAAATCATTATCTGATAGTAGTTCATCAACAAATTAGGACAGAAAGACAAGAACCACTGCTCCACAAATAAAGAAGAGATAATAGTTTGTTTTAAAAGCCCTTTAGAAGCTGAGCACTTTAAGAATCACTTCAGTTTGATACGAGTATTCCATACAGGATCTCCATCAAGCAAATAAGGGCCCGGGATTCATTTAAGCAAATGTGCTATACACACATTGAAAAAGTGCACATTCATAACCCGAAGAGGTACTACAAGTCCTGCATAAAGCACTGAAGCAACGATCGGACAATCCCACCTAGTGCTCAACTTCAGCCAAGCCTTGGAAGAGGTGGGGCACCCTCCTCTCCTGAAATTCCAGCAGGAGCTATGCAAATCTCTCCCACCTGTGAGAACAAGGCGGGCAGCATTCCTTCTTCAGGCCTCCCTGAACACTAACACTGCCAGCTCGCATTTCAGCTCTGTCTGTTAGAACTCACTCCTTGACAAGCCAGCCAAGAAATAGCAGAAAACTGTGAGAAGAACCAAAATGGTACCGAGAAGCTCAGATTTCCACTTCAGGAGTTTGGGCAAGGTGGGGTTTTGAAAATACCGCCACAGACACAGATGCTGCTCTACCCTGCAGTGATTTTAGTAATCACTGACTTGAAAGAGGACGTTGGAACCTCCTGCTATCAAATACTAGTTTTTCCTGTTAAGTAGCACAGCAGACGTGTCTCACCTAACAGGCAACCATCTGTTTAAGCCAGTTTTAAGCTCTCTGCTGAATCAGTGGAGAAGATCAGACAGGATGAATTGCTCTCCACAGCCAGCTCGCTCTCCTCCCCAGCTCTAAGCAGAGTTTGTATCACCATTATGCAATAAATACCGAACTTCTAGAAACAGGAATTGTGATGAGATGGCTAAGATGACAAATGCTTTTTGCTCTTTTTTTTTTTTTTTTTAAATCAGGGAAAGAAAGCTAAGCTGGTATAAAAAGGGAAATACCATCAAAAAATAAGGGAAGGCCTTTGAACAGCTTCTGATGCTTTCCATAGAGCTCAAGAACTCTCGATCCCCAGGTGTAAAAAATCAGGAAAGGAAGGCAAGAGACCAGCATGGTTGAGTGGAGACCTGACAGGCAAACTAAAGGGCAAGAAGGAAATGCACAGGCAGTGGAAACAGGGACAGGTACCCTGGGAAGAGTACAGGGACACTGCCTGATTGTGTAGGGATGGGGTCAGGAAGGACAACGCACGGCTGGAGCTGAACTTGGCAAGGGATGCAAAGAATAATAAGAAGGGCTTCTACAGGTACGTCAGCCAGAAAAGGAAGGTCAAAGAAAGTGTACGTCCCTTGGTGAGCAAGATTGGCAAAGTGGTAACAACAGATGAGGAGAAGGCTGAGGTACTCAATGACTTTTTGCCTCAGTCTTCACTGGCAGTGTCTCTTCTGACACCTCTCGAAGGGATGCATCCCAGAGTCCTGAGGGAATTGGCTGATGTAGTTGCCAAGCCACTCTCCATGATATTTCAAAAGTCATGGCAGTCAGGGGAAGTCCCCGGTGACTGGATAAAGGGGAACATTTTTTCAAAAGGTAGCAAGGAGGACCCTGGGAACTACTGACCTGTTAGCCTCACCTCTGTGCCTGGCAAGATCATGGAGCAGATCCTCCTAGAAGCTATGCTAAGGCACATGGGGGATAGGGAGGGGATTCCAGACAGCCAGCATGGCTTCCCCAAGGGCCAGTCTTGCCTGACCAACCTAGTGGCCTTCTATGATGGAGTGACCACATCAGTGGACCAGGGAAGAGCTACAGGACTTCTGTAAGGACTTTGACACTGTGCCCCACAACATCCTTCTCTCTAAATTGGAGCGATACGGATTTGATGGGTAGACTGTTGGGTGGAAGAGGAACTGGTTGGATGGTGTCATCCAGAGGGTAGTGGTCAATGGCTCAATGTCCAGATGGAGAAAACTGGAAAACTGCTCAGATTAGCAGTGTCATACCAAGTTGGATTTACGTACTCCAGTACCACTTCTTGGCATTTTGATACTGGTTTAGTTATTTTGGAGGTGGGGTTCACTATGGGTTTGGAAGAATTTTACCCTATACATTTCAATGCCCTTAAGAAAGGCTGACTTGGAATGCCAGTGGGAAAACTATGGGCTTTACGGAGACAAGCAGAAAGGACTGTAACTGAAGTTACTATTATTAATAACTTCTTGAAATTCCATGGATTTTTATTCTTTCTAATGACAAAATTATCATACTTAATGACCGCAATAATTTTGTTTGTATCTAACAGTGATAGTTGACAAAGACTGGCAAAGCATGGCAGAGAACTTCATGCAACCAAGTTCATGTGACTTCTGTGCCTGAACTGCCAGTAGAGAGTGCTCCGTTACTAATACCAGTTCTGCCATTTTCTTGATGGGTTATTTTCCCTGTGTTCTGTAATTCAAATTACTTGTTCAAAATGCAAGACAGTCCTCTTGCAACAGGAATGAGCAGGGCAAGGCACAGGCAGTATCAAGCAAGGGCTAGGGATAGATCAGCAGGGGAAGCGATAACTGGGGGGACAGGGACAGGAGCAGGAGACGATATGGGGTCCGGCACAGCAGGATCTAACTGCTGCAGGAAACTTTCCTCATGAAATGTGGATGAAGTCCTTGCTCCCACTGCTCTTCCATATGTCTAAAACATTTAACCTGCTGGCAAAGTACGGGTCTCTATCTCCCTCTTCTGTTAATACCACATAGACTATAACAATGTTGTACTGCAACTAGTTATTTCACAAATTTGAGAAGACAGTTGTGCTGTTACTCTAAGGTTCCTCAACCCTACAGATCACCTATGTAAGGATTCATATAGTTGGATCTCAAAAACCCTATTTAAGAGAGCAACCTGGCTTCAAAGTCAAGATCTTGCAGGAGCGGCAAATGCCAGAAGTCAGTCAAGTGTGTAACCTTCCTTTCGTCTCCTGGAGTTTAGTCATATGAAACCATAGGGGCTGAGATATGGAGTCCTCCATAATGAATGGAAAAAGAAAGGCACCTCCACAAGACAGTTTTATCCTAAAAAGATCCATCTCTCTTCACTGAATAAAGATGATTCCAGACAACCACACTAGACCAGTCATGTACATTTTAGCTGGCTAAGGTGAATCTCATCCCTGATACTCAAATGTTATGATTAAGTTTTAATTTACATGACCTAATTACATGCTACTGTTTCCAGAAGAATATCTGGCTCATTCAATGTCCAGAACAGACTTTTTTTTTTTAATTAAACAAGATAGTGTAGTAAAATTATGCCCTACATTGCATCAGGACTAAGTGAGTTGGTACCATTTATCCTCTTTGCTTTAATCTCTGTACCTTGGTTCCCATGTGTGCAATGCTGACTATACTACCTAATGTTACTAAGAAGGTTATGAAGATAAAAATCTAAAATAGATCTAAAATACAGCATTAAAAGCATTATGAAAAACCTCATGAAGAAATTAATATTCTGTGGTCAGTACAATATAAATAAAGGGCAAATAAAGCCTGGGGCTCCATGCATGACTGAGGATAATAAAGAAACACTGAATGTGCACTGCTGGAAACGCAGGGATCTTTTGGGCAAACTAACAATTCCATGAACCTTGGCAATAATGAAATCCGATTTCCTACGGATTTGGGTCTTGCAGTGAATTAAACTGGATATCCATGATGCAAGCTCCAGCTGCAGTGGCTGGTCAAAGCATAGAATCATAGAATACTTTGGGTTGGAAGGGACCTTTAAAGGTCATCTAGTCCAGCTCTCCTGCAGTGAGCATTTTTCAGTCTCTCTGCATGGTCATCTCTCTCTAATACTGTAGGAACTAATACTGGAGACTTTCCTTCTGCAGACCACTCTACCTCTCCTCCACCCAGCACCATATGTTCGAGGAACTCCTTGGGAGCTTAATTATCTTTTCGTTTGACCTGTTAAATTTGTTTAAAATCAGCTAGGAAGTTCCAAAGGTATTTTAGGAGCAAAGGAATTGGACACAAAGTGTAATCTCAAAAATATTGTTGCCATAGAAGAGGAAAGTAAAGAGATCAAGGAAGGACAGAATTGATGCCTGCCACTTCTGAATGTTCATCTCAAAGGACATCCAGCTGTTAAACATTAAATGTTACTCTCAGCAGCACAGGGAAAGTTCCTAAATGGATTTTGACTGTTCTCTGCTCAGCAGATATATGTTTGTTTAATATTGTATTAAAACAATCTTAGTAGTCAATCACTCTTGGGAGGCAGGCAGAATATAAGCTTTGGTTAGTTTTATAGCAGTCTTCAGAAAAGGGCAAAAGCTTCCTTTTTTTTATTTTTCTTTTTGTTGAATACAGTTTCCCTCCTTCTGCTCCTAGTTTAGAAAAATACCAGCCACCACACCCACAAAGACAGCAATACAAAGGCTTGTAATATTTTTTTAAAAAGCTAGTTGAGAAGAGTACTGCTCATCAGCCAAGAAACCAAATAACACAAAAGTGCAAATGTTAACTGCATTCTGGGTGGTATTTTTTTTGTTTTGGTTGGTTTTTTGAGGACTGACTCACAAGTACAAATAGTTCACTGGAAACCTGAAGCATTGTTAAGGAACAGCTGCCATCTATTAATGAACAGGTTTAGACCTATCTGAGACTCATAAGAATTGTGAATAAATAAAATACTCTTGTTATTTGTCAACATGTCTAACGAAACCTCTGGAATAAGCGGTGTCATTAACATTCACTTCCACTGCAGCCTTTTGAATACGATCAAATCAGTTATTATCAACTGATTGGTTTGAAAATCGTGAGTTCTCAAAAATATGACATAACTCCTTAGCTGTTACCAGTGTAAGCTGTCAAATAACATCTGATTGTTTTAATGAGACTACCCATTTAAATTAGAACTGCAGGACTGAGACCCAGCATAGAATGGCTGAAATGATAAATATCTGAAAGGTCAAGCAGCTCTTCAGTTATCTGAATCACTGGAATACAGAAGTCTTCTATCTTTCTTAAGCCCACTACAAGTAAAACCACAAGAGAGATAGGAAAATGCAGCACAAAACAATGAAAATACACACTTTAACGTGGTTTTTTTCCCAATCCTCCACTGAACCACAACTTGTGCTAAATTTCAAGAGAATCAAGAAGCTCATTACTTCTGAATGAACTCTATAACTCCAGACATTGATCTTCCCCATCTACAGGAGTGTTTTCTGTAGATTAAGTTAATAAAGAAATGCCTGTAGTAGATTGTGAACAAGAGTGTATATAAAAAATCCTAGACTTCCTCAGATTAATACAGCAAACTGCAATGTATCTGAAAACGGTCTACTGCCTGCCAGCCTGCCCTGCCTATCTATCTTACTTCGGAATGACCTCCAAATACTTCCCAAAAACATGGCCAAAACAGACTTTTCTAGGGAGTTCTTTAAAACGAGTTTCCTCTGTGGGACTGGTAAAGCAATGACATGCTTCCACTGAAGCATCTCACCAGTCTGGGACAGGTGGTCCTATTGCAGAAGTAAGGGAGGCCTGATACCCTGCTACCTCAGACATAGGTGTCTTGGGCCAAAACACTGTGCAGAGCTGTGTCTCCTTTTTACAATCAGCAAGTACATATTTTACCACTACAGAATGGATGTATGACTGAAGTGATCTCAGACTGGCATCTATCATGTCATTTTTCACAGCTACTAGTCACACTTCCTACTGCATTTTCCCTTCTCCAAAATTTCATCAGTTAGAGGAAGTTAAAATTCAAGTAGTACATTCAGATTTCACAGTTTTGTGAACAAGCAAATTATTTTGTTGAACCTGAAAACCATGATGAAACTGTATGGTAGATTTATTTTTTTCACTGTGAACTCTTTCTTACCAGGCCAGTGGCAAAACCAATTGGGCTAAAGGAGCCCTTGTTTAAATCAACAGACGCATTTCACTAAAAATGGCAAATTATACATAAAAATAATGGTACATGATGCCCCATTAGGGATTGTGAAATGGTGAAATGTTACTACAGAAAAACTCGACAAATTCTCATGGACCTATTTTCCAAACACACATACATGCACACAGAGTGTACAACTCTCAAGCAGTTGTATTCTCAAGCAGTTCTAATTAAAGCCATGCAGCAGTACAACATTCTCAACGTGGTCTGAATTTGTTTGCATGTCCTCACTACAAAACCCATGAATTTTCATGAAGATGAGTAGGAATGCTTATGTTCTGCTTAAAGTGCAGGCAATCTTAATGTGAGAAAATATCCAAACATCATTCCTGCACGCTGCAGAGAATTCTCCTGGATTTTACCCAAACACACTTGTGCAGAAATGCTCGCTTCACACATACTTGTCTTTGCAGCAGTTACGATCATAGCTATTGTTTTGTAGTTTTTATGCTTCATACTAACAAATGTCTTTTTCATTTACAAGAAAATTAGTTATCCTATTTGAGACTTTTTGCCAACTATTCAAGGTCCTGCCATTATGCTCCTGTTCTAAACAACATTTGACTGTTGAGTTGCTGATCTCCATTTTCATGCTAAAGGAATAAAAAGGTTTTTTTTTCCTTTTTTTTTCCTCCTCCAAAATAACCAACTATAGCTTGTGTAATTGTATAATACGACAGGACCTTGATTTAGCAGCAGTCCAACCCTGAGGTATTATTCTGACCATCCCCTATGGCTACTTAATCAAAACACTGCAACTTGTGACTTTGTCAGTAATTTTGCTCATTTATCTTTATTATGACTTCAGGAGTATTCGGAATGGAAGGTTAGTTTTGTATAACTAATATTGGTGATGAATGGCAATGATAATGCATTGCATGAAGAACATCCATTAATGTCTAAAATAATATTCTACTGTCTAAAAATAAACTGCAATGCAAAATATTTTCAGAGCTAATTAACAATAATTCAGTCCTACAAAAGTATTGCAACTCTGAGGAGTAAGGACCTTTAAGCCAACACACTCAAGGCAGTTAGAGATCCTTACTCTGACAGCTACAATATTGATTTTACCACTGATTAACTCATATCTTTAGGTCCTAATAAATTCAAAAGTACTAGCATATATCATCCAAACAAACAGCTGTGAACTTTGTATAAAACATTTGACTGCTGAACATAAAAGGTCCACTCATTCCATCAGCACGCAGCATCTTCACAGTGTGCATATTCTGCAGAAACCTACAGGAAAAAAGGAATCTTCCTGGTGCAGAAGCGGAACTACTCTAGAGCTGTTAACCCCTGCCTTGAAGAAAAGCATGGGAAGGAAAGTCATGCATGCAGTTTTCCTGAATCTTCACCTTCTCTCTGAAATGTATTTTACCTGCTTCCTTCTTCTCCCACAATTCTTCTCCCCCACTTTCCTCTTCTGTGTGTCTACAGCTACAGATCTCCCAAAACATTAACTCCGTAATGCAAAAACAGCACTGGCTATGCTCTGCTAAACCTCTTCTGTATTTACAACCTTTTTTACTCAATCTGTCAAGAAAAATCTCCTTTTTCTTTCTACTCAGAAAAGGAGCCTACCTTTTCCAGTATTTCCTTAGTCAAGACTGAGAATGCATCCTCAATGTTCACATTATCTTTAGCACTGGTTTCAAAAAAGGGTATTCCATGTTCCCAAGCAAGCTGAAAAACAAATGTAGGCAATGGGATGAACAGTCTTCAGGAAAAAAACACTTCCTAATACTAACAGCAAGAGATAAGGAGGTATTCTGACAGCTGCTAACATTCTATATGAACACTGATTAAGTAAATGTCAATTCAGTAAAGTACTCTATATTCATCCTCAGTTTATAAATTTCAGGTAACCCTTAAAACATTCTTCTTAAATTTTTGCATTTCCAAACAGCTTTTTAAACCTATATTACAAATAAATAAGAAGAATAAATGCTAGTGGTCTGTTCTCAATGTTTTGATTTTGATGTTTTCAAATTCCTAGAGGCTACCTATGCAGAAACTGATGAACACAAACCATTTTCATCATGGAATCATGGAAATCATTTGGAAAGATAACCCCACTTGAAGTGGGACTACTGCCCACACGACATGGGGTCAGCCATGGCTTTGCCTACCGGAGTCTTGAAATCCGCCAACGATGGAGATTCTATAACGTTTACGGGACTCTCCTCCATGGCTACATCACCCTTCTAGTGCTACTGGTTCTCCTTATCTCCAATCTGAACCTCCCAAGCCAGGACTTGTGCCTGCTGCCCCTTGCTTATTGTCTGTCTCTACTGAGAAGAGTCTATTTCTGTCACTCCTCTAACTACACTTCAATTGCTGTAGACAGATAACTAACTGCTCCTTAGCCTCCTCTTTACCCAGCTCCCTCAGTTCACCTCATGGATTACTCGTACTAGACCCCAATCATCTTTGTAGCTATCTGCTGGACCCTCTGCAGTTTCTCAACATGCTTCTTGAAATGGGAGAGCCAAAGCTGGACACAATATTCCAAACGGCCTTGCCAGCAGTAAATAGGGAGGGTAATAATCTCCGCAGATCTACCATCCATTACCGTTCTAATGTAGCCCAGCATGCTTTTAAGCAATGAGAGAACACCCTTGACTTATACTACAAGTTCATTGTAACCCATCTTTGTGGGTCCTTTGCAGCAGGGCAGTGACTTATGCCTGAGATTATTCCATCCCAGACATAAATCTCTTTGCACTTCTTACTGAATTTTATGATGTTTCTGTTGGCCAAGTTCTCAGGCTTATCAAGGTCCCACAGAATTGGTGTTCTCCCATTTGGTGTGCCAGTCACACCCTTTAACCTCATGTCATATGCAAATCTTGTATCATCAGCCAGATCACTGATGAAGATGTTGGACAACGTAAGCCGCACTACACACCCTGCTCATTACTAGCTAACAACCAGACACACAGTCTTCGATCGCTACCCTTTGCCTCTGGTAGTCCAGCCAATTTTCAGTCCACCTAATGTCCAGCACAACATTTCATAGAATCATAGAGTAATACAATGGTTAGGGCTGTAAGGGACCTTAAAGATCATCTAGTTCCAATCCCTCTGCCATGGGCAGGGACATCTTCCACTAAACCCGGTTGCTCAAAGTCCCATCCAACCTGGCCTTTAACACGTCCAGGGATGGAGCATCCATAACTTCTCTGGGCAACCTGTTCCAGTGCCTCACCACCCGCAGAGTGAAGAATTTCTTCCTTATGTCTAATCTAAATTTACCCTCTTTCAGTTTAAAGCCATGATCCCTTGTCCTACCGCTACATGCCCTTGTAAAAAGTCCCTCTCCAGCTTTCTTGTAGGCCCCCCCCCTTCAGGTACTGGAAGGCTGCTGTAAGGTCTCCCCAGAGCCTTCTCTTCTCCAGGCTGAACAACCCCAAGACTCTCAGCCTGTCTTCATAGGAGGGGTGCTCCAGCCCTTTAATCATTTTCATGGCCCTCCTCTGGACTTGCTCCAACAGGACCATGTCTTTCTGATGTCAGGGGCCCCAGAGCTGAATGCAGTACTCCAGGTGGGGTCTCACCAGAGTAGAGCAGAAGGGGAGAATCACCTCCCTCGACCTGCTAGTCACACTTCTTTTGATGCAGCCCAGGATACTGTTGCCTTTCTGGGCTGTATGCGTACATTGAGCTCCTCATCAACCAACACACCCAAGCCCTTCTCCTCAGGGCTGCTCTCAATCTACTCCCTAGCTTCCAAGTGAGGATGCCATGGGCAAGGGTGAAAAAAGCCTTATTAAATCCAAGATATATCACAACCACTGGTATTCCCTTGTCCACACAGTCATTTCCTGGCATCACAGAAGTCAACCAGGGTGGTGAAGGACAATTGTTGACTATTACAGATTATCTTTGTGTCCTTTTTGTTCTTAGCAAAGGATTTGATGACAACATGGTCCATGATCCTTCCTACCAACTGAAGCAAAGCTGACTGGAGTTCCCTGAATGCGCCTCCCCTTGCCTTTTTTAAAGACAGATGTCATGCTGGCATCTTTCTAGGTAACAGAGATCTCTCCCAACCACCATGGTTTTTTTGAGTTGACTGACACTGGCTCAAATCACATTGACCAACTCTTTCAGCACAATTAGGTGAACTTCATCATGTCTACGGATGCATCCAACTTTCCTAAGCAGTTTCTAATCCAATGCTTTCCCACTGCTGGCTGACCTGCTTCTTCTCAAACCACGCCAGTACATGCAGAGGTCTGGGAGCAAACTCCATCTGTGAAGACCAATGCAAAATAAAAAATAAAAACCAAACAAACAAAAAACGCCCCCTGAGTACTTCAGCTTTCTCTGTATTATGTTACTACATTGCCTACTACACCTACCAATGCACCCTCATTTGCTCTGCATGTGCACAATATTGGTCAAAGAAGATTAATGTATGTGTTATTCTAATTCACCTTGCATACTGCTAAATACTGTGGCAAGTGAGTCCTCTAAAAATGTAGCTAGATGCAAAAAAATCCAGCAGTCCAGTGTTAAAGCAGTTGGAAGGCTGAACACAGCTTTGGCTACTCCCTCTCATTTTTTTGCCTTTGGGAGCATCTTGAATAGATCCATTAAAAAAATACCTAAATACATTTACAAACCTATGGAAACTATGCTACTGGGAAATATTATTTCATAGTATACTTGAAAACAGTTTGGAGATCTTGAGTGAAATAAGCTCATATCTTACTTAAAATAACAAAATAAGTAATGCCAATATTTCTTCCAAGGTGAAATTTAATTCCAATTGTTCATTTCTTTTAACTCAAAATATACTACTTCCTAGCAAAGTGCTACCATCATTTCTTAGTGTTGAATCAGAGAGATGTATCTGAAATATTCCTAGAACTGTGCAGAATGTTTTTTTTAATTTGTATTGTACCTGTAAAATCAGCTTTGAAGTCATGTACATGAAGAGAGCAAAAGCAAAAAAGGAAGAGTATGTTACTTGGCTCTTTCTGTTAGAAAGATTTGATAGGAGAAAACCAGCTACATTCTACCACGTCATATAACCTTCAACATTTTTATTTATTTTTCAGAGAAAAAGATAATGTTATTGGGGGGTGGGGAGAATGGAGGAGCCCAAGAAGGTTGAGTTCAAATTTTTCTCAAATTGAAAAAAAGCTATTCATACAGGAAAATACTTCATAGTGTTATAAAATAAATATATCAATTTCTCAGTGATCACAATTATATAATTACAAAAGAAAACAATAAAAAAGTAATTTCTCAGCATTAAATTAGCCTATAAAGTGGCATACGATGGCTACTCACTTATGACAGACTGTTAGAGAAATGCCATGATGAGATTCGCAGGGAATCTTGAGGTCTTCTCTGCAAGACTCTGAACAGAACAATACTTACAGCTCATACTCACAGGGTAATATGAAATATGTAAGTATGGACTATTATGTGGCACAGATAGTATCAAACTACTTTCCCCTCTTAATAACGATATTTTGGTTTTTGGAATGACAGGACAACTATTATCTCTCTCTCTGCTAATGGAATCTTTCTCCAGCTGGTTCAGTCAGATTCCTTAGTGTTTGTAAATCACATTAAAAGAAGAAATGGTATAACTGAAGAGTTGCCTTGCCTCAAAACACAGGAGAAATCTAAAAAGCAGACTCATTGGTGAGGAGGCAATGCTTTGTTTCTGAAAAAAATACTATCATTAAAAGAAATTTTGATTACATGGTTAAGTATACGGAAGTCAGAAAATGTCACGGTTAATACCATATGCAAAACCCTACTACTGCCCTCTTGTGCACATGCATCCACTGACTCGAGATTTCTGACAATGCATTCTTTGAGTGAGAGTATACATGTATTTTTCAGCAGCCTTGTTCCTTGCACACAGATACAATACATTAACGTTGAAAATGTCTTGCATATGAACAATGAACTTTCAAAAGTTTCTATTTGTACTGCTGTTGAAAAGGTGATGCTATTTTTAAAAGTTCTCTAATCTGGGATTATATAATTGGCAGGAAATTATCAGTGTTCTTTTCTTTAAACACAAGACATCCTGCCTGACTCACCATGCCTGAAAGCATAATAGAAGGGCCCATTCCAAGTTCCAGACAACTGATGCATACAGTTTGCACTTGCAAAATTTGCTGGTGTATAGGACACGCTCTCCTGCGACATGTAGTCATTATCACAATTTCTTCTGCCATAGCAGGGCTCCTGGATTTCCTCATTGGTTCTCAGTAAGAGTCATTTGCCATCGCCTTTAAAACAGCACTCCCCACTTAACACCAGCTCTTCCCCTACACGTGGTCAGCAGGTATAAACTATACTGTAGTCTCAGCTGTGTGACACATACACAGTTAGATCTAGGGGAGCCAGATGTTCCTAAATGTATCTGTCCAGTATTATTTAGGGCTATTCATAGACAGCGCAGATCGCTGCGCACAGGCTGCCAGCTCACTATAAAGTAAGGCTGCAGCAAAAAAATCATTGATGGGTGGTATCATAAAAATTGTGCAGAATGCACTATGCGTTACATTTTAGTATTCCACATTAAAACAGTACTCTGAAAATGCAGACTCTAAAATATTTTTAGTTTTAATTCAAACTGTAAGATTCCTATCACAAGACCTAAAACTTTTAAAGTACATTTTAACCTTCAAAATAAAAATCAGTATTCTAAAGAGATGAGCTAGGAGTTTCTTAATGTATTTCTGATCATATGTTAAAAAACCCCCAACACTCCAGAACGCCACAATTGTTCTGGAGCAAGTCCTAATTGAATTTTTGGAATTCAGAAGCTTTTTATAATTTTTAGGGTAACAGCTCACAGTCACATACTAAGATACTTGGGAGAACTCAAAGAAAAAAACAATGATACCTTTTCTCCTTTCTGTTTTGGAACTACACGTTCTGACTCCTTATCACACTTGTTGCCCAACAGTACTACGTCCACTTCATCACCTGCTTTCTAAAAGAGAACCAGCATTAATAAGTGTCAAGTGAGAAAAAATCAAACAACAAAAGCCCTTCACCTACAGCTCACACTAACATTCAACACTTTATTTCCTTGAAAATAAAGGCTAAATTATTTCCTGAGCTTTTTGTATGTGGAAATATTTTCCATCAGTTACTGGGATTTGGAAGAAAACAGCAAGATTGCAAAGAATAGAAAAAAGCTGCTTACAAGTGCAGGGCATAATTTCCAATCCCTTTCATAAGATATAAATATACGGTGCATGGGCACTATCTTCTGATGAATGCTCCATCTTGAGGCTTTAAAGTGACTGGAAATGCCCTGAATTCACAGACACTGCTCTCTCAAAAGTAATGGGTTCATGGATTAGCATATGAGTCAGGTCTACATCCAGCACTCTGTCCTGGTTTCAGCCAGGATAGAG
>NW_010545665.1:0-5176 GCF_000687285.1 Phaethon lepturus
TGGTCTTGATGATCTTAAAGGTTTATTCCAACCTTAATGATTCTATAATTTCATCTAACAGTCTTCACAAATGCATCTCCTGCGATTCAGAAATCCTTGGGGGGATGAGAGAGAAGAAAAGGACCCACTGCATGTACAAATTGCCCCAACAGCTCTGACGGATGGGGAATAGAGCTAGGGGGAAGAAATGCAACCAAATAGAAAATGCAGAACCTTACAAGAGCTTTTCTGACTTTGTCTCCTTTGCAGACCCCACATCAACCTTAACTGTGAGAGCAAAGAGAGATCAGAGAGGCATTTGGAGTGGTTTGGAAGTGGCACTTGAGGACAAATCCTTTGAGAGCTGCTTTCCAGCCCATGTTCTTGGAGGTGAAGGATGCTCCTTCCTGCAACCTCAGCATCTCTTGCTGAGGACAGTCCACCATACAACACCCCAGGGCACCAGCCCTTGACCTGTGCTCCCACCCTGGAGCTGCTCAGTGCTCTCCAGACATGAAACAGATAGTTACAGCAGACTGAAACAGTCTGCTGTAGCTGCTGAAAGGATCATTATAATCAGTATGAACTCTTTGCCGCTGGTTGCAGAGCCCCAGCAGGCAAGTTCAGGATCAGACCTTTCTCAGAAGCAGTCCCCACTTCTCAAGTTTCATGGTGAGAAAACCCAGAAGAAGCATCATCAGCTGATAAACCCCAACAGACGAGACTCCAAGAAGCACATCGGTTTGTACGTCTGTTGGTGCTTTAGAGAGCTTATGACAAGTTAACAGGGAAACCAATACCCAAAAGAGATGGTAGAGCTAACCATCCCAGGTGTGGAGGTGAAATGGAGTGCTGTTCCCTCAAAGATGAAAGTTGAGTTGTCTGACCATTGCAGGAAGGGAAGAAGGAAAAGAAGGGAGGGAGAATTGGAAGAATTGCACTGGACATCTGGGCTGGGAGCAGGAAGGAGAGGACTGGAAGGGTTGGGAGTGGGAGTTCCTCCTGCTGACTACCTGCAACCCGAAATCCACCTGCAGTGGCAGCAATCAGACCTTCCAGGGTTCCAGCACTGGCAGAATGAAAGCGCATGTGGAGGTGAGGAGTGCCATCAAACTGTAGCTCTGGCCACTTCCTGCTCAGCCAAAGCTGGCCCTTGTGATAGGAGGCCAAAAGATATTCAAAACTCATCTGGACAATGCCTAGGTTCAGAGAACTCCAGAGGTCCCTTCCAACCTAAATGTTTGTATGATTCTGCACGTGGGCTCTCAGGTGGCAATAATTCAGAAATGCGAGCAGAAATCGGGAGTCAAGATGCCCTGGGTCTGCCCCCAGCTCTAACATTGCCTCTCTCCAGCACCCAGAGGAAATTACACAACCTCCACGCCTCATTCTGCCTCTTTACAAAGCAAAGGTGAACTCGAACTGCTTCAAGGCAGACAAATGAAGAACTGACAGTTGGGTTTAGAACTTTCTGTTCCCTATCTGGGGCACAGGGACAAGAGCCTGCTTCAGGAGATGATCAGTACTGCGGCAAGCAGAAGCTACAGAAACCTGTCCCCCAGGTGCTTCCCGGTACCTGCCTGCTTTGCCCTCTGCAAAAGGCAGCTGCTGAAGGTCTATCATGCTCCTCGGCTGAGGTTAACTGAGTGGTTCACGAACGTTCATTTATTCTGATGAAATCCTTAGACAGTAAAACCACATCCAGTTTTCAGTGAGCAGGTAATGGAGGTACAGAAAAACAACTTGCCCAAGGTCACCCCAGAAGCTGTGCCAGCTTGGGATTCACTGCACATCTAATTGTCCTGTCCGCAAGATTGTCCATCTTCCCAGCCTGACTTTTTGCAGTGCTTTCCTTTTCCAGTGACTTATTGCTTTTTGCATAATGCATTGCAAAATCTACTTTACATATAAAGCTTTTAGTTCTTAAATTTATTATTTAGTGTTATTTTCTGGTAATAAAGCACCCATATTGTTTTATTTATTCTTTCAGGCTGCACACAAGCACTTCTCTGCACAAAGAAACAGCTGGCTTACGAGAGAATCCTTTTTATATTCTGCAGTACTGAACAGCACAGCACCCTGGATGAGAAGTTCACCCCCCTCCAAATCTCAGATCAGAAGACCGCAGGACAGAGCTTTACAAGAAAGCTGGTAAATCCGTACAACCACACAGCTGCTGTTGTTGTATGGCTTGCCACGTTCCCATTTCCATAGTGCTAAAGATTTTTTGGGATGCGGGAAGCAAACCGAGGAAGCAGGTACTTTCCTTCATCGTGTGCAGTGGCACAAGCTACTGCAGGAGTAGGTGTGAGGCTGATCTTTTGTTCATCGCTAAAAGGGATAAATTAGGTGCAGGAGGAGGGGAAGGCTCTTTTTGCTTTAACCTTGAAGCAATTAATGAACAAGAACCGTCCTGAGGTAAAACCACAGTGAAGAGCCCGGCACTTTGTGTCGTACGAGAGAAGCATGTAGAGGTCAACTCCAGACAGGAGGAAAGGGCTGGCTTTCCAAACGCTGACTTTGTGAGACAGCTCAAGTTTTTGGTGTTCTTTGCGGTTTTCAGCCCTAGATAGTTCAGGCACATTGTTTTCCCCAAGGCAAAAACACAAACCTCCTTCACCTCCCTAAAACACCATCGTCACCACTTCCTCAGCAGCAAATAACCACGTGGCAGAATTCAGGCTCCTACTCTCCGATAGATGCTTCAGGTCATAATTATGCACGAATTTAAAATTTTCTTCATACTGTCGAAGAGAAAGGAAATACTGCCCAAACAACACAGAAACACAATGTTTAACAGCATTTCACTTAGCAGGGGGGCCACTATGCCAAATAACCCGTCCCTGGGTTTTCTGCAAAGTTTGCCCATTTTCTGCACGCAGTGAATAAACCAGTTCTGGAGACTGAGCATCTCCATCGAGGGGCCTCTAACAATCATGAAATCGTACGGGTGGCTTCTCGTGGACTGAAGTGGGCAAGGGGACAGGTCAGAAGTCACTCCTCCCGAGCCAGGCACGCCGGGAAGTTTACATCCATGGAAAGCTTATAGAAACCGGGGAACCCCATCTGCTACAGCCAAGCAAGGTGCAGTGACATTAAATTAGCCGGTGCTACACGGCCAAATTAACCAGGCTAACCAACTCCAAACGTACCTTCCCTCCCTGTATTAGCTCTTTCACCCACTCCCTGTCTTCCCATTTGTATCTGTGCTGCTGTGCATCTAACACCAGCTTTTCACCTCCTCTCAGAAAAGCCTTTGATGCACGAGGCGGGCAGCCACACGCGGTCTCATTAGCAAGCTGACGGCCTTCTGCACTTTTTGGAGAACGCTTCATCACCACGTAAGTGGAGGCCGCTCCATTTCAGACAGCCCGATCGATCATGCCAAATAACTAAATTACCTGACGCGCTGTAATCACCCATATTTATATAGCAGGCGGATTCTTATCCGACAGAGTTCATTACAAAGCAAGCTAGAAATTCAGATGCGCAAACCCAACTATTGCCAGGACTCTATTAATTTGGACTAGCTTCAAAGAGGGTCCTCTTGGTGAAAACCCCTCTCTCATTACCAGACACTCAAGTTGCAGAGTCCCAATTAGGTGAGGGACATGAAACGCCTTCCTGCTGCACTCACAGGCATGCAGCACAGCAGGAACCCGGTGGCTCAACTAATCTGCATCTTCACCATCTGCAGAAGTTTTAGGAGAAAGATGCCACTGTGCCACACACCATCATGCCACCACCCCCACTCGGCTTGTGTGAAAGCTGTCCCCCTTTAACTATAACAGCATCCCAGTCCTCTTACCATTGTTCTACTGGTAGCTAGTAGCGAAGTGCTACTCATGCTACACGCATGGGTAGGCTTTGGACTGTGTATATCCATGTAGATTTGGTCACATACAAGAGTGGAAACGCACTCTGTGCAGAGAGTCTGAACCACAAAACCGCTTCTGGAGAAATCACATCTCCAACAAAAACTGAGCCGTGGGGGAAAAATACACCTGAGGATATTCTGCCTTTTTATAGGCTTCTGAGAAAAGTTCATGACTGTCCTGCTCCCTCCACCTGCACCACACAAACACCCCCAGCTTTACTGGTCCTTCTGGATTGTATCACACAGCGTTTTCCTTCTGTTTCTTTTTTTGTCCCCCCAGCAGCCCCTTTCACTCATCAGCCCGGCACTGCACCCTAGCAAGCCTTTCCTAAAGACCCGGCTCAGTGGTGAAATGGGTCACAGTGAACATGCACATCTGGCCATTCTTCTCCCCATCTTTCAACCTGCGAGCTCCCCAGGGCATGACCTATCCTTAAAACACTCAGAGAGCACCATGAAGTATATCTACAGATCTCCCTCCTGCGCAAGGTACCCACGTGCTGGCAGAAGGTGATATGGCGTGTAGCATCCTTGCTGTAAAATTGCTGCTGAGGTAAGTGCTGTGCCAGACAAACCAAGAGACACCACTGGGACAGACCCTTCAGGTAAGATCTCTGCCAGCTAAAGCAACGTTATGATGGATGAATTAAAGAAATTAAAGCTAATTACCGTAGTCATGGCAAAGCAAAGAGGAACCTGACCAAGTGACTCAAGCTGGCCTAACAAACCAGATGTTTGCAGTCCAGCTAATGCAAATCTGTGCAGGACACTTAAACTATACAGGTTAGGACATGCAGATGTGGAAGCGGCCAAATACAGCACTTCAAAATACACAGAGAGAACGAAACACTATGCCTGAAGCTTGTGGGTGTGCTTAACGAAGTTATTAGCCAGCAGAAGAGTGTATGATAGAAGATAAGCATTAGCAGAATGCATGATAATTAAATTTCTACAAAGTGAAGTCGCTGCTTGGATTTGAAATGCTGGATAATTTGACACACGCTGTGTGCTGTTCTGCCACTGCTGCCCAGTGCTTCGCTTGCAAGATATCATGAAGTATCACAAAGGACAAACCTAATCTCAAGCTGTGTGGCTGGAGAAGACTAAAAACACCCAGTCCCTGGAAGAGGCAGGATGGGAGACAGCAAACTCTGCTCAGCATATGCCCAGCATAGAGACTGCCTCCTGTTTTAATGTGTAGGTAGAAAGACACAGAAACCACTGGGGGACAGATGTACTAGTAACAGGCTAGTCAGGAAGGGCAAAGTTACATGGTTCTGTTTAATGAAGGCCTAAGAGAGAGGGCAGGGGACGCGGGAC